>NC_137690.1:50698035-50820535 GCF_963989245.1 Nansenia antarctica | reverse complement strand
AATCGGAAGACGGGCGCATTGTAATGTATGGAACGGAATATGGAATGGTATCAAACACGTCTATCTCTGGGGAGGTACCCACCAATCTCATGCCTGAGCATACCCTCCAGCCAGTGCTCCCTGGCCGTGGAGATGTTGATGGTCATGGTGGGCCGGCCGTTCACCACCGTCATGGAGGCCCTGGAGAGGAGGTCGTCTGTCATGTGAACCACGATCTGCCAAAACACCCCACAGAGACGGATTACTTTGATCACTTTGATTACTTGAATTACTTTGATCACTTGAATAACTTTGATAACTTTTTGTGAGAAATGAAAAATGACAAATAAAAATCATTTCTGGCTCAGTTGGTAGAGCATGGTGTTAACAATGCTAAGGTTATGGGTTTGATCCCGCTGGGACCATATGTACTTAAAAATGTGCGCATACACTGCAATGTAAGTCGCTTTGGATAAAAGCGTCAGCTAAATGGCATTTATATAAAGCTAATCTGTAGGTCGAGTGACGTGCTCAGTGAGACACTGTTATGTGAGAGAAAGCCCAGGTGTCCTTTGTAAGTTGAGTAGATAAAAGAGGTAGCCGCCTACAAAGATAGAGGGATGCCTTCTGCCAGAGTGACAACTTTTGCAAGGTTTTAGTTTCCCAGAGAACGTGGTCTTTCATGGTGGCGTCACATCAGCTGAATAGGCCGCATCAATGAATAATAATTTATGCCACATTCTGAGCCGTGAAGGTCAGTAACAGCAAGAGGCAGCGAGAATAAAAAGGCAGAGGCTTATCTGTGATGCTACAGCCCTCTTAAAACGCATCTCCCAAAACACTTGAAAACCCCTCTGCATACAGTAGTAACATGGAGACTGGTGGAGGTTGGAATCGGAGAACGGGGTTATTGTAATGCATGGAATAGAAAGAGGAATGGTGTGTTTGATACTATTCCTGAATCTGTTCAATGCATTACATAAGCCCGTCCTCTGATTTCTACCTCCACCAGCCTCCCCTGATGTATGTATGCTGTGCAGAGGGACTTTCAGGTGTTTTGGGAGATGTGTTTGAAGAGGGCTGGAGGATCACAGGTAAGCCTCCGGCATTGTTCACACCAACAAACACAACTTCCTCACATACTATCGCCTGTAACAACCCCACACAATAATAATATAAATATAATATAAGCCATTTAGCTGACGCTTTTATCCAAAGCGACTTACATTGCAGTGAGTGCGTACATTTTTCAGTATATATGGTCCCAGCGGGAACACAGTCCCCTCTCCACCCCTGCATCCCACTATTATTATTATTATTATTATTATTATTATTATTATTATTATTATTATTATTATTATTATTATTATTATTACTATGCCCAACCCTGTCCTCTCACCTCCCCCACACAGCCCTCCTTCTCCATGTACTTCTTGGCGTTGTTCCAGATGCGATTCTTGGTGAGGAGGTTGCCCCCAGTGGCCTGTTCAAACCTCTCATAGTTGCCATACCTCTGCAAGGCCAGCTCCATGATCCTCACCGCCTGCAGGGGGCAGAGAGGAGCAACACAACAACAGGCTTATTTCCATTGTGGTCCTCCAGAAAGACAACAAGGGATGGGCAAGACTGGCATATACATTAATTTAGACCATTTGATTAAGACATATCCCATCACAATGGTGTGGGATGTGAACTTATGTCCACATTAGAGATCTAAAAATGTCAATGTTAACTTTGATATTCAAGTCACTTTGGTTCTGGGGATAATAAGAACTGAATAAATGACTACCGGTAGTAGTCTCAGCTCATCCTTCAGTTGAGTTCATCATCCTCAGTATATACCATTTATGAAAGCGCATATATATGTGCTTACATAAATGGTTCCCTATTAGGAATAGCATTGACGTGGCCATCTCCTATGTCCAGGACAGGTTAAGGTTACGGTAATGTTCTCCTCTGTCTCTGTGGTCAATGCTCTGGACTAATAGATGTTCCCTTGAGATCATTAGAGTGATCGTTCACATGCCACATAGAATGTAATTAGGCAGTGATGATTAGAGTAGAGAGCAGAGTTCAAGTCAGTGCAGTTGTTATGCAATAGCCTAATAGCTAATGCTAAGGCTAACATCCAGGGTTTAGGGTGACTGCATGAAGATAATCTACATGTAGTCGGGTGCCATAGGCGTGGTTTGTCTTTCGTGGTTTGTTTCACTTCCCATAATTGATTGTTAGCACAGAGGATCAATAAAAAAAGGTGTCTATCTCGGCATCGCTGGGAAGAATGGCCACACAATTCTACACAATGGGAACGTGTAAAACAAGAGTCCAGAGGAAGAAATAAAACATGATATGTTGATGCCTGCAATGTCCTCCACAGGATCGCTTTTCCCGTAGAGTTCACTCAACCACAGACATGGCCCTCTCTGTTACTATACTAGTATTACCCCGGTTGGCAACAGAACACCATGGGGGGCGACCATTGTTCCAAACAATCCAAGCAACTCTAGACTAGCCCACTATCTAAACACATCAAACACAGGGAGGCTAGTGGAGATGTAAATTAGAGGACGGGATCATTGTAATGCATGAAACGGAATGAGGAACGGTATCAAAAACACGTGTTTGATACCATTGCTCCATGCAATACAATGAGCCCTGTCCTCCGATGTCCACCTCCGCCAGCCTCCCCTGACCAAACAGTAGATCTCAGGGTCGGGTTCAGGCAGTGTCTAGTTGATAGTAGAAGGCTTATAAATGGTCAATATTATTATTATTATTATTATTAATTATTAATGGAAATAAATTCTTATTGATTTGTCCCCAGGCCCTCCTCCTCATAGCTCCACTAACTACTAGGCTATCATGGAAGGTACAAAGCCAATAACCTTTAGCGTATCTGACCTCCCTCCTTTCTCTTGTTAGGGTAATCAGAACACATTAACTGCAATTGATCTGTTGGTTCACAGTAGTTTAATCACAATCGGTGTTAAGTGGATGGTGCACAAAGGCATCTTTCCTCGCCATAATCCTACAAGACTGTCTCTTTCCACCTCAATTGCCAGTGTTTTTAGGCACTTTTTTCTCTCTTTTTATTTACTTATTTACTTAACCTGAGCCCCTGTGGGAGTCTGGCAAGATAAGTAGTAAGTACTATAGAAGCTCTCTGGCCTGACCCTTGGCACAATGTGGATCTCTCTCTAAGATCAGCCAGCTCAACACTAACTTCGGACACCTGGGGCATGGTGTTGATCAGGTAAAAACCTGCACCAACCCTCTGTACATGCTTATGTGTCTGATTCATGCAGCCTCCCAACTTTATTTTTTCCTATTCTGACCCACCTTTGATGTGCTTCTTACCTGTGTCAGGAAGCGGTCAGAGGCATTGTTATGTCGAGCCAGCACAAGTGGAGACACAGGATTGCTATACTCAAACTGAGGGTTGTAGTTGAAGTCTGACTTGAAAAACTTGGCCTTCTCCTTCTCCACGTTGGACGGTTTGATGGCGGTGATGATGCAGAGCTTCTTGACGGTGTTCTCCCCCTCCCTGGTAATCCCTAATTTGGTCAGCGAGGGGAGTTTGGTACGGGGCGAGGTGGACAGGACCTTCCTTGGCCGGGAGACAGGGCGAGGGGACAGACCCATCGTGCTGCCCAGCACAGTGATGCTGTGTGTCGGCTTGGAGCTGCTGAGGAAGCTGCCTGTGGCGTAGACGTGGGAGTGCCTGCTATCGGCACTGCTCACCTGGCCCAGAAGGAGCAGAGGGGCGACGGATGGACGGTGGTTGTCATGTCTGCTTGACGTAGAGGCACATCTCACTGCCTTCTTAAGCCTCCTGTAAGTGGAGTGTTTTGGGCTCTGTCTCTCTTCCTCCTCACTTTGCATCAGAACGTTATAGCTGCTGGTCCCAGTGGTGAAGAGGTCTTTGAGGACACTGGACGACAGCTTCTCCAGGTACATTGGGGTCGGGCTCACGGGCTTGTGAGTAAGGCTCAGGATGTGCTTTTTAGACAGCTCCAGTTCCGGCCAGTGGAGCCTTTCTGAAACAAGGGATGGCACGAGAGAGCAGTTATGATAGGGGCTACGCTGATTCTAATGCAGCAGCTTATTTTAGATTATCATTCACATACAGACTTATGGGATGTACAGCACCTAGGTAGACTAATCCTATTAAGATAAAGAGTAAGACCTAAATAAAAGAACTTCATTCTGCAGCCCGGTTCTAAAGCAAGTATTCTGTGAGTCTGTTAAGTGTGCATTGTGAACAGTCCCGAGTGCTTTCATGGATTTGGTGATGCAACACTCATCCTCAGGCAATAAAGGCTCTTCTTCCATTTCACCCACTCACAGTTCACAATGAATACACATCAAATGGACACATCTGACAGCATCAGCAATTGTATCTGCAGTCTTTCGTAGGACTATCAACGACTGTCTGCATGCTTCATTAAGTTGCATGCCCAATGTATAGGCCTATCAAATTATTCTCTTATGCAACCAAATGACTCTCATTTTGTGTCCAGAGTGTGACAGGATAACAGCAGCAAATTGCCTGGGAGCATCATCATCCTGAGGCAGGCACTCTGCTCTGACAGGGGAGATGTTATGAAAGTGGATTCCATGTAACCACAGCACAAACAAATGGCCTCAGCGTCACTGGCATCAGGGTGGACACGAGATAACAAAACAAATCTTTCAACAAGGTAAAGACTCAGTAGAGAAGTTACCCAGCTAAGCCATGAAACAAACTTAATTTTGTGCTTGAAATAGCCTACATATTGATATATTTTCATAATACATTTCAGCATGTCCACACTGACAGGAATATACAAATAATAACAATAAATTAAAAAAAATAGTGCTTTTCTCAGTCCTCAAGGACTACATTCCATGGAGAGAACAACAATGGATAGATAAATAAAAAGTCAACAAAAGGGCAGTTAAAAACAATGAAAAGCAAGTTTAAAAAGATGGGTTTTGAGGGGTCGATTGAAGGAATAATACAGTTAGGTTTATCATAGATCACTCAGATATACATGCCATGCATTATAGTGTAATCATTCCCCTGTTTGACAGATTTGTGTCACTGTGGTGAGTATGGAATCAATATCTGGCTGTCTGGTTTGGCTTGAACATTGCTTTGGTTTGCCAGCAACTCTAACTCATACAAATAAAGAGCATAGATACATACCAGTGACTTGTATTGATTCAAGCATCCTCTTCTTGTCTTGATCCAACTGTCTTTGAAAGAAGCAAGTCAGCAAGCTAATTTAACTAGCTAGCAACTGACAGGTCAATCTAGGCAAGATTATCTAGCTCAGCAAACGATCACAGCAGCTAAATATCTAGCAAGAGATGTCTTTATTAAAATACAAGCTCTGTCAAAAGCACATTTGCTTTTTTGAGTACTCTGGCATCAGTCGGTGGATGGTCCTGAACATCCCGATCTGTTGGTGTTGAGACTGAGCTGTCTGCACGACGATGGACTCGCTGACACGAAACTCTGAGCTGTTTCCATGGTTCCCTAGCAACGTCACACAGAAACGATCGAGGGGCGGTGTTCGTAAATTCGCTCTGTGAGCGCCGGAGCGCACACTGCGTTCAACGTCATAAAGTGACCAACTAATTTGATTGGACAAGAGGCATTCTATGAGTGCTGCTCAAATTTCCACAGCTAATTTACGAACGCAGCCCAAGTTTGTGGGAGATGCAAACATAGATAACGCTCCGTGATAGTTCATCCTTTTAAAGTGTAAAAATACATCTCCAAAGCGAAGAATGGAATATATTAATAACTTCGCTTTTACAGAGATCAGGCTTTTATATGCCTGTTCCCAGTCATTATCTCCAGGTCTATTTGAACCTCTTAAATTGGCTATGCAAGAGTATAATAAACAGAATTCTGTTTACCAGTGAGTATATTGATTCCCTTGATTATGTTTTACACTTAAGGCATATTAACCATAAGTAAAAGCAAGGTTACAATCCCAACCCTATTGCTTTCACCATTCAAACATAATAAGACCATAGCCCCATCTCTGAATGATAGATTTATATATTTTTACAGTATTATTATAGTATTATAACGCCACTGACCTCATGTCTTTTAGCTTGCTTTTATAGTTGTTTTTATTTTCTTAAGATTGTTGTCTTTATTTGCACTTGACACCACAGACCTCATTGTCTCTTAGCTTGTTTATAGCATTTTCGCTTTTGAATTGTCTAGTCTAGTGTGTAATATTTGTGATATGTTATATGTGTATATGTTTGTGAATATGTGAATATGTTTTTTGCACCTTCAGAAGAACCACTACAATTTCATTGTATAGGCAACTGTACAAGGACAATAAAGTCTATTCTATTCTATTTATAAAAACAATCCAGCCATATCTTGATAAGAGGAGACTTATGGGTGTATATACAGTATATATGCCATTTAACTGACACTAAATTATACAAAGCGACTTACATTGCAGTGAGTGCATACATTTGTCAGTATATATGGTCCCAGCAGGAATTGACCCCACAACCTAAGCATTGTTAGTAGTACCATGCTCTACCAACTGAGCCACAGAGGACCCCCAGGTATAGAGGCTGAAGAGGAAGGGTGCCAAAACTGTCCCATGGGGGGCGCCAGGGGGGCTGATCCAGTAGCTGAGCAGGGCTGGAGGATCTGGGGGAAAAAGAAGGAGAAGGAGGGACTCGGGAGTGGAGAGTGAGTCATCGGTGGAGCTGGGGAGACAATGAGCCCCCGAGTCAAACCTGTTGAAGAACTGGTTCAACGCATTGGCTCTGTTCAGACCTCCAGCCATGCGGGTCGTTAGCCTGCTTGTAGCCGGTGATCCTCCTCACGCTGCTCCACACCTCTCCTGCATGCTGTCCTCCATCTTCCACCTTTAGGTGTCTCTGCTCTCCTTCAGCTTCCTCAGCTTTTTCTGCTCCCGCTTCAGTTCTTCCTTATTACCAGACCTTCTTGTTATTGAGGAGGGCCTTTAGGTCACTTGTAATCTAAGGCTTGTTGTTGGGGAAAACTGCCAAAAATGTAAAATGTATTTCTGCCTGCAGCAAGAAGACTGTACAACTCCTCAACTCCTCCTCTGGATCAGGGTGAGCAGTCAGGCTGGACGATGTTAAATTATACTGTACAAGGTCCCAAAGGTCTTTATTGTGTATTTTGTATCTATTTTATTTAGCCTATTATTCAATTGTCACTTTATTTTGTTGTTGTTTTTGTGGTCTGAGCTGCTGTAAAGCCTACATTTCATTTCGATCAATAAAGTACCTATCTTTCTATCTATCTATCAATGTGCACGCATACGCACGCACGCACGCACGCACGCACGCACACACACACACACACACACACACACACACACACACACACACACACACACACACACACACACACACACACACACACACACACACACACACAGCTCAATATAATTATCCCAGAGCCCTTTTTCAAGCTAGAAAAAGAATATCATAAAAAGAACCTTTTCCAAGTAGTTATTTTATGAACATTATTATAAGGCAAATAAAAACCCAGTGTGACTAATGAACTGGGTAGGCTGGCCACGCCCCTCGTTCTGTTATTGGTTGCCGGGTGACTCTCTAACCGTCAGACTGGGCGCAGCGAACGCAGCGCGGAAATTCAAATTTGAACAGATGTATGCTTGAGAGAAAAGGGGAATTGAAGCACTGAAGTCTGGTAAAGCGACGGCTCACTGCTGTCCACGTTTGCGGAATTAGGATAGATAAACGACCATTATTCAATCTAAAGTTAGTGGATTTGAACAGGGATAGACATTTCTCGGAATGGATCCGTTTACTGAGGTGAGTATTGTTGCCAAATATAAGTGATATTATCTGAACGCTAGCCTTCTGACTAGCTAGCTAACGTTAGCTAGCAAGCTATTGTTTGTTTGGTTTCACATGAACACAGTTAAATTCAGAGGTTGTAATACACCATATTGTACAATTTGATTAGCTTTAGGGTTATCTAGCAAGCAAAACGTTCCTCATATTGTCTGACTAACTGACTAACCTCAGACTCACATTGAGGTTAGACCATTTTTCTAACAGTGTTACTTATTATTTCCCACGTGTCTAACCACCCGACAGTCAGCCAGATAGATGTATATCTAGACAGCTAAGCTATTGTATTATTCAACGGTGTTGCAAATCATTTGTCTAAACGTATTTGAATGAACTTTAATCATCAGAAGAAGCCAGTACTTAAAGTGCAAAGGGCTAGCTAACCTAACCTGTCAATAATTACACAGCAGGCGTTCTACTACTCTGCTCCTGACACAAACGATATCTTCCAATGACAGATTTGGGATTTTGATTCCCCCATAGTTGGCTACATGTGAAGATAATCTGTTGATTCTAATGTCAACATGTCCCCCTCCCCTACTGTGCGAAGAGAGAGCAGTAGGCTATTCTGAGTGCAACTATACCCTTAATTGGGAATGAATGCATTCACTGTCCTCTCCAGGCAGTTTGCTGGAATCATGCATGTGACTTAAAATTATGACTAACTGAAACATTTGAATATTAGCTGTTGTTTATGAACAGGTTGGGTGTTTCCCCCTAATTTGCAAGTCACGACACATCTGACTATTTTCCAGTTAATTCCTGTTGAACTGAATTCGTCCATCTAGCAAAAAGAAGCAAAAGGTTAGGGATTTTAGTGGTATTTGTAAAATTATTAATAATATAGCACAGACAACTTGAATAGGATATTTGTTGAGACCTCACTTCCAACCAATAGAAGCTGAGATTTCAAATCCAGGAACCAACAGCAGGAGAGTCTCATTCTTCAGGAATGACACCCACATTAACAAGCGGTTTTCCAGACGGCTTGGGAAAGATATGATTCCAGCACTAACGGAACAGTAGGAATGTGTTGAGTCTTGCACAGAGGCAGGGGCAGTAAAACATACCTCATGACTGTTTGCCTGGAGGCCAGTAAAGGGTCTCATGTTCAGATGGGAGGAACAAACAGGAGGATAGAGGATTGTAGAGTGAATGGCAGCCTTTTATCTCTCCCCAAGAGAGAAACGTATTGTTCCCGTCTCTGTTTGGTAACCCTAATGAGTACATGAATGAATGGTCTTTATTGTCATTAATATAGTACAGGTACCCTACAACGAAATTTGTGAGGGGGGGCTCCCCTGGTGCTAGGAAAAAAAATACTAAAAACAAGAAGGGAAAAGAGCTGGTTTACATAAATAAAGGCTATGTACACTATCCAGTATCCACTATACTATACTATACAAATAAAACACTGTGCTGTACTCTATGCTATGCTATAAATATCCTAAACATTTCCTATCTCTGAACCTTATGTGCACGAGGGTTGTCATATTGCACATAGTATTATTGCACATTAAAGTGTCGCAGTTTGCAGGTTTGAAATGTTCACAGTTGTGTTTCAGTATTGCACTTGATTACAATCTAGTAGCTGCCATCAAATTGTCTAGAATAGATTGTCCAGGGCCTAGAACCTAGGTCTTTGCTGTGTTCAGGGCCTGAATGGCCCTAGGGTAGAAGCTGAGCTTCAGTCTATTTGTCCTTGCGGACATGGTCCTGAACCGCCTGCCCGAGGGCAGCCGAACAAAGTGTTCGTTCCCAGGGTGGGATGGGTCTCTGGAGATCTTGGAGGCCTTCCTGAGGCAGCGTGTGTTGTACAGCTCTTCCAGAGAGGGGAGGGGGTAACAGCAGAGAGGTGGGTAACAAGTCAATGTTATCTGGGGGCGACATGCCAACTTTCTCACTACCAAATACGGGACAAAAGATGGTGTGCCACTGCATGGGGCAGGGGGTTTGCAGGAATTGGTGCATTTACGCTATACGTACGCGTGAGGCGGCCTGTGATTGGATGAATATACAGGACATGGGAGGTCCCGTAATTTGGGCTGGATGAAGATACTGGACATCCCAGCTAATACGGGACAGTTAGCAACCCTAATGCTATCCTGAGAGCTCTCATAAGATCCGGAGATATTAGATGTGAAGTTCTCTAGGCCAACATTGCATTACTCTAATCACACTCCTGTTGTTAATGACCTATAGGTTTCTGGCCGCTCAAATTGAATGAATGAAATGTTGACGCATCACATTTCTGTTGTGGTTGTATTCAGAAACTGTTGGCGCGCACGCGGGCCCGCAGGGAGAACATGCAGAAGAAGATGGCTGACAGGCCCACGGCCGCTAACAGACAGATGGCCAAGAGGGCCAGGGAGCCTCTGGCTGAGACCAACAGTGTGGTGTGCGAGCCAGTCATCGACAACGGTAATGTCTCACATACTCTTAACTGATTTTTTTTGGTTATGAACATCAACAAAAGATAGAAAATGGTGTCTTTTGATGGGCCATTGCGCCCTCTGGCTGTAAGAATGAGGAATGCACCAGAGCTTTTAAACCCCAGATGTCAGACCAGTCAGGAAGTGTCTGGACTTCCTGCTCTGTGAGACGTGCCCATATACAGGAAGCCTGACCGTTGGAATGAGTGATGAGCAAACTGTTCCTACTATAAACTGGAGTGGGCGGTCTCCAGCTTCCTTCCACTTACCATATGTCATAGCAGCTATTTCTTAAATATATGGTGTTAGAATTTATTGGAAAAAATAAATATTACTATTAATGTTTCTTAACTACTTATATATTTATATATATATATATATATATATATATATATATATATATATATATATATACACACACACTTATATATTGTCTTAAAAACAATAAATAAACAAACAAACTTAGCTCATGATTTATTTATTTTTTTCCTCCCCAGCCCCGCACCCTTCCACCAAGCCGTCTCCCTCCAAGCGCAGATGCTCAGAGGAGAATGCCCAGCCCACTCTTGGTGAGGAGAACAGGGAGCCACCTATGGCCCGGGCTGTGGCCCCTACACCGACTGACCCTCTGACTGACAAGAAACCCCCAGTGGGTCCAGCCAGTGTCCGCTCTTCCTCCTCCATGGAGAGGCAGACTGTGCGTCCATCTCCAGAGCCAGTGAAGATGGCTGTGCGTCCATCTCCAGAGCCAGTGAAGATGGTTGTGCGTCCATCTCCAGAGCCAGTGAAGATGGTTGTGCGTCCATCTCCAGAGCCAGTGAAGATGGTTGTGCGTCCATCTCCAGAGCCAGTGAAGATGGCTGTGCGTCCATCTCCAGAGCCAGAGAAGATGGCTGTGCGTCCATCTCCAGAGCCAGTGAAGATGGCTGTGCGTCCATCTCCAGAGCCAGAGAAGATGGCTGTGCGACCAGCTTTAGAGCCACAGAGGAGCAGGGATGTAGAGAAGGAAGCCCCAACTCCAGCCACCATGAAGTCTCGCCTGCAGAGACTGGCTGAGCAGAGGCACTACTGGGACGGTGATGATGGTAAGGGTCTGATGGCCTGTTTATTAGCCGTTTACATGTTGTGTCCTTTGAAAAACAACACGCACTGTAATGTCAGCCTAACCATGAGGGATTAACTATGAGCTATGCCTTTGATAGCTTACAAAATGTTATTTGGTCTCTTGGATGAATAACGATCACGTGTTTGTAGCTGGCATAGAGTTTAATGAATATTGTCCACCCCCCCAACCAGGTACCTCTGACGTGGTCCCCGACTGCGCGTCCCCGTCGCCCGTGAAGACCCAGAGACAGGAGGTTGCCCCGGACCCCGTCCCTTCGTCCTCAGGGGCCCCCCTGGGGAGGAAGGGCCGGCTGGCCAACCTCGCCGCCACCATCGGCACCTGGGAGGACGACCTCAGCCACCCGACGTGCCCTCTCCCGGACAATGCACAAGAGAAGCCTGGCACCGCCTGGGCTGCCCAGCAAGCCCGCAGAGAGGCTGCCGCCGCTGCCAAGCCCAGTTCAGCTGAAGACCGTCCGCCACCCAGACAGACAGCAGCAGCCAACAAGCCTCTGCCCAGCTCTACCCCGGTGAGTCATACGAAAGGCTTAATTACCTCCGATCACTATGACTGTATGTATTGATTTATATGCTTTTGTGAGACTGGCTCAGTAGGGATGCATTTTGAATGTGGACATTTGATGAAGAGATCTGAATAAAAAGAAAATGCTGGTGCATGTGTGAGCTTTTTTGTTGTTGTTGTTGTTGTTGTTGTTGTTGTTGTTGTTGTTTTTAGCTCTTTTCATGTTTAGTAGACCAGTGACACCTGGGGGGTATTCCATCAACGTCACTAAAGGAAAATCCAGGCGTAGTTTTTGATAAGTCTCACGACTGATAAGTCTTCCTTTAGTGACGTTGATGGAAGAGACTCTCAACAACAACATAACAAAGGTTTATTGGGAATCGCAGGGAGGAACTCACCTTTACATGTTGAGTTGGGTTGACCGTTACCCCCGCCTGTGTTGTTCCAGCTTCCTGTCCAGTCTTCGGTCAAGTCCAGCAGAGTGGTTCTGCCCAGCCCTCAGAAGACTGAGATACCCGAGGCCAAGCCAGCCCTGCAGACTGCAAGAGGCCTCCCCTCTCCTGTGGCCAGTCCTCAGAAGAGTCACCTGTCCAACCAGGGCAGAGCCTTCCCCTCTAGCCCCCAGAAAGTGGGCCCCTCAGCAGCTCCTGTGTCCCAGAGCCCCCTGAAGAAGCAGGCCCTGTCCGGAGGTCCTGACTGTAACGCCAGTCCCCAGAAGCCAGACCTCCTCACCAAGCCCTCCACCACTGGACACTCTGTCGTCCAGACCGGAGACAAGTTTGCCGTCCAGACCGGAGACAAGTTTGCCAAGGACTCCACACCCCTGCAGCAGAGAGGCGCAGCTGGAACTCCGGGTGAGGAACCTCACAACATTACAGGAACCTTCTGTAAACCAGTTTTTACAGTCTGGACAGTCTAAATGTAACACGTTTCTGTATAATAATAAAGAAAGAGATTATTTGGTTCTGTATAGTGACTTGTCAATTACCTATAAATGCCATGCTCTTTCAACACATTTGTATTCCCATAGCCTCTCACTCATTTTCCGTGACTGTGTTTCCGACAGGTGTCAAGTCTTTCCTCGATCGTTTTGGGGAGCGGTGTCAGGAGCGTTCCATCCACAGTTCCCCTGCAGCCGGGGCGGGCCAAGGCCAGGCTCAGACACGTACCCCCACAGTGACCCAGGGCCGGACCCCCACCGTGACCCCCTCTGTGACCCCCAACACCAAGCTGGTGCAGGAGAGGCTGAGGGCAGCCCAGGCCGCCAACACTGCCACGGCTGATCTCACTCAGAGGCAGAAACTGGTGCGTCTGATATTCAATAGTTCACCCTCCTGATTTTGTGTTTGACATTACTTTTGAGTGTCTAATGATATTATTATATAGTCAAAATGGTGGTGATGATTGTTAATACTTGTAAGTAGCTTACCACATAAAGTTATATATATATATATATATGTATGTATGTCTGTCTATGAATGTAATTAAAATACCCTCTTTGATATTCTTGTCTGCAGGAGCGAGAGTCAGAACTCGCTCTGATTCGCAACCGCTTCCAGAAAGGAGGGAACATGTGGAAGAACAAGGATGAGGGCGCTGACGCCAAGGAACACACTGAGACCAACGTTGGTTTTAACCTTTGTCTCTCTTATCAACCAAGCATATTCCTTTATTAGAAAGTAATCAACTATATCAATCATTAGATCGGAAATGTAATTCAATGTTTCTCTTCTTCTTAGGAGTTGGTAGAGCAGCCTGAGGAGAGGAAGCCTGTTGCGTCCCAGCCTGATGATAAGCCAACAGCGCCCCCTCTGGAAATCCTGAGTCCTGCACTCAAGTCCAGCCCTGCCGGTACAGAACTGTTAATATGCGTGTATTGTCCGTTCATGATGAACTGACCTCACCAGGGGAGGCTGGTAGAGGTAGAAATCAGAGGACGGGCTCATTGTAATGAATGGAATGAGGAACACAATCAAACGCCTGTGGTTTGATACCATTCCTCGTTCCATCCCATGCATTACAATGAGCCCATCCTCCGATTTCTACCTCTACCAGCCTCCCCTGGACCTCACATGCATTGCTGTTGCTTTTCAACCATCATGTCATCCTCAACAGAACTTCATGGAAAGCCAATACCAGTAGTAAAATAATACTGAATCTTGAGGTTTTCTTCTCTTTTAAAGGAAAATCCAATGGATTGGCTGGCTCAACCCCGACCTCAAGCCCTGTGAAGAGAGTAGGATTCTCAGTAGAGAAACATTCTGATGAAGAAACCTCTGAGGACCAAGAAGGTCATTTTCTACGGATACTCCAAAAAACACCTGACTTACATGATGCACGACACATACATTCAAAGCAGAGGCCATTAATTAAGCTATTAACATCCCTGTATTTACATGGTCATATTGATTAAAGCTGTTAAAGTCTTGCTGCAATGTCAGGAACCGAAGCTTAAGAATGTTACACTTTGTAACTACATTGTTATTGCAGATGATGGGGAGGAGCGGGAGATTGAGATGAACGTGGACCAGTCCATCAACTCTGATATCATCAACGAGCTCTTCGATGACGCGCTGGGGGAGAGCGGTGAGCACAGTGGTGATGATGAGGAAGATGCCCTGAACATTTCCTCCATGTCTATCCTGACCCCATTTGTGGATACAGTGGCTGCTGCAGTGAAGAGCCCAGAGAGAAGAATGATGGTGAGAACAGAGTTGAAAACACATGCCCTGCCAAAAGCCTCTGTTAACATGCCTCAAAGTGCCACAAGGCCATCTGACAAGATTGTTACTGGAATCACCCGCATGCTTCGCTGTCTTTTTAGCCGTTCAGCTATAGCCTGCCTGCAGTATTTGTCTGTTGATTCATTCGAGAGCTGCTTGCCATTGTCAGCATGTCTTGCCAGTAAGTGCATGCTTGTTGAGAGTCCATGGTTACGTTTTGACCAAGCATTCATGTTGCTCTTCGTATTCCTGCCCAGACATCGACCCCTGCCAGCTCGTTTAATGAGAAGAGCCAGACTCCTGGCGGTGTCTCCAGGCCAAGCAAGTTCCAGAGGGCCCGCATGCTCCGGGCCGGCTCATCAGACAGTCTCGAGGCCTCTGAAGATGATCCCAACAACCTGCCCTACAGGTGACCTCTCTATCCAGCTCCACGCTCTCTGTACTGTGTGTTCATACTGCTGAATGGGATCATTACCGTTCACTGGTCCACCCCTTTCACTTTATCGGAGACCACAAAGCTAAGTGTGTGTGTGTGTGTGTTCCAGTATAAGTGCGTACAGGTCCATCAGGGTCAAGGAGGCAGAGAGACCCCCTGTGAAGCAGGTGATTGTGAGGAACGAGGACGTCACCCGCAGAGCAGCGGAGCCCAGGAGCCCAGACGGCCACACCAACATCAAGCAGAAGATGAAGGTAGGAGAGAGAGAGACACTCAAATGTCCCAAAATGTCTTTATAGATCCAGGGCAACAGCCCCCCCAGACTGTGACCCTCCACTGCTAGGTTGTTAGTGGAATTGTAAGGAATCTAACAGCAGTAGAGTTACGGGAGGCCATTTCAATAGAATATTAGCAGATTTATTAATGAACATTTTTTACGATTTTAGCTTCTTCTTATTTTTAAGTTACATTGTGCCTATGTCTTAAGGGTTGATATCTTTTTTGATTATTTTTTTAGTATGTACATTTTTTTTACCTCCCTGCTTCTTATTTTGTTGAAATATTGTACTATTCTATTTATATATATATTTTTGTATCTCTATGTAAATTATAGGCCAGGGTCTACAACAACAAGGCTTGGTCTTTCAAAGCTTGAGTACATGCATAGAAATTCCCTGTAAGAACATTTTAGTATTGTTCTGAATTGAAAGGGTCTTATTTTCTGTCTTTCTTTCTCCATTCAGGTCCTGACCAACGAGTTGAACCTGCAGCAGACAGTGATCCACCAGGCCAGCCAGGCCCTCAACTGCTGCACTGATGAGGAGCACGGGAAGGGCTCCCCGGTGGAGGCTGAGGCCGAGAGGCTGCTGCTCATCGCCAGTAAGTTCCTCTCACACCTTCACTAGGGCTGCACCCAACAGCTTCACTAGGGCTGCACCCAACACCTTCACTAGGGCTGCACCCAACACCTTCACTAGGGCTGCACCCAACACCTTCACTAGGGCTGCACCCAACACCTTCACTAGGGCTGCACCCAACACCTTCACTAGCACCTAACTCAGCCTTTCATAACACAGGGGCGACATGGTTGATGTTGATTTTATATACAGTATATTGTCTTTTTCTGATTGCTGGTTTTATTACTTTACTAGTATGCTTTGAGAAGCTCTTAAAGTGTTATACTATTATTCTATTGTTCATTTTTATTTTGTTGTTGTTTGTGAGCTGCTGTAATGTCTTAATTTCCCCTCTGGGATCAATAAACGACCTATCTATCCATCTACTTCAGCTAGCAAGGTATGTGATGATGGGTGCTAAATCCATAAAGGTTTATGACAAAAGTAGTAACACGCCATGTGTCTCCCCCAGCTGAGAGGAGGGGGGCTCTGAAGGCAGAGCTGGACCGGCTGAAGGGAGACCCGGCCGCTCAGAGGAAGGGGCAGGGCGGCTCCTCCACGGGCCAGGAGGACATCATGGGCGTGTCCCCGTCCAAGGGCTCCATCTCCCTGCTGGAGCTGCGCCTCCCGCTCAAGGCTGACTTTGTCTGCTCTGCCGCTACCAACCCAGGTAAGATGGCTGCCTTTGTCTGCTCTGCCGCTACCAACCCAGGTAAGATGGCTGCCTTTGTCTGCTCTGCCGCTACCAACCCAGGTAAGATGGCTGCCTTTGTCTGCTCTGCCGCTACCAACCCAGGTAAGATGGCTGCCTTTGTCTGCTCTGCCGCTACCAACCCAGGTAAGATGGCTGCCTTTGTCTGCTCTGCCGCTACCAACCCAGGTAAGATGGCTGCCTTTGTCTGCTCTGCCGCTACCAACCCAGGTAAGATGGCTGCCTTTGTCTGCTCTGCCGCTACCAACCCAGGTAAGATGGCTGCCTTACTGCTGTGGCTCAGTCAGTACAGCACGGGGCTAGCTACGCTTAGGTTGTGGGTTCGATTCCCGCTGGGACCATATTTATTGAAATGTATGCACTCACTGCTAGTCAGTTAAATGGCATATATTATATTAAATGGCATATATTAAAACACTACACTGCCCAGCACCACTACACGTGTGTGTGTGTGTGTGTGTGTGTGTGTGTGTGTGTGTGTGTGTGTGTCAGGGAGGATGTGGAGGAGCTAAACATTCAGAGGAAAGGCTAATTGTATCACGAGGAATGAAATGAAAAATGGTAATGACATGAAAAATGTGTTTGATACCATTCCCTATTCCGTTCCATGCATTGCATTACAATGAGCCCGTTCTCTGATTTCTACCTCCACTGGTCGAAATCCAAAGACCACCTAACCTCCACTGGTAGTCACCCAAAGACCACCTAACGTATCCATATACTGGACATTTTGGATTGGCTCCATGGTGTGACGTTGCTGATTTTTACCCGTTGGTTATTTCAGAGTCGGCCAACCATCACTTCTTCATCATGATCCGCGCCGGAGCAGAGAACAACGTGGCCACTCCGCTGGCCAACACGCGCAACGCCCTCAGCGGTGACGCTCTGACGTTCTCAACCAAGTTCAAAATGTACGTAACACTCCACAATTCTGTTTATCCATTGTAGTGTTGGCTTGTATTTCTTTTTTTATTTGTAAGGCACTTTTTGGAGGGGTTTAGGATATGTTTTCAAATGTGTTCATTGAAACAATTTATATTGTCCAATGGCCTTAATCTAAGGACATCTTTCAAACTTGTGTATCTCTTAATGTTGGCCATAATTTACTGTGATAAGTCATGAACGTGTTCTGTAGCCTGTGAAATCCCATATCAAACGTTTCTCAACTCAATGCTGCGGCTGCCTACCAGCATCGCTTGTAGATAGCGCGACTTGAAGAGAGATACAGAATTTATTCATATTGTGGTGTTAAATGTTGTGAGGAGCTGCCACTAGTCCAGTGTCATGCATGGTTTAATGCCTCTCTGTTTGCTCACAGGGAAAACGTTTCCAATGACTTTGCGATTGATATTGAGGTCTACTGCCTGGTGAGTTCTCGTGGTGTTTTTATTTAACTTGACTGGACATATTGATGGTGTACTTGAGTGGGAAATGAGCTTCTTTGGCCTGACAGTACTGTAATACTACCTGGTGATTCCTCCAGGTGCTGAAACGTGACCTCAGCTCTGACAAGAGAAAGAAGCCCAGCAAGTCAAAGGTATTTTTGCTTGTCATGCTGAGTTGTGCTGTAACACTAACAGAAAATAACTTGTTTGTCTTCGCGTCTAGTTTACTTGAGTAATGGGTCAGGGAATTTGAAAACACAGCAGAGTATGCATTCTTAGGGCTGTGTTCAAACACAACAAACTGTGTTTATGATGAAACAATGTCTGTGTTCAGATGATCTGGAGGCATATTAATGCGGCCCAAGAGTTGTACTTGTCGGTATGGATTGACTGTTTTAAACCCTTCACCTGTGGGTGTGTGGTTATGTCAGTGCTACATAGAAGACAAGGCACTAACACAAGACCCTTCCTGGCCCACTGTTTTCCTCCACATGGTGACGGTCCCTTTGGATTAAAGTCTTTGTTCACACAGCTCACAGTGGTGAAGTGTTTTGTTTGAGCCACCCATTTACTTGGAACGTAACATTCCCTGTACAGCACTGTACCCTAATCTGATCTATTCTTTTATCTTTCCAGGCAATCACCCCGAAGAGATTCCTTGCCATCACTGTAAGCCCTCTTCTCATCCTCCTCTCTATAGTAGCTACTTCCTGAAATGTATACACAGAATGTTGTTTGGGCACTTTTCTTATCGGTTCGGGGGAGTGTACAAGAATGGCATTGGTGAAAAATGTGTGGGTTTGCATCTATGAATGCAAGTCATGTAATCATTGTTCTTTTTCTTTCTCTGTAGAAGAGCAGTCAAACTCCAGGTAAGGACACATTTTGAATGAATCAATGAAATCCCCTGTCAAATGAGCAGAATGGATTCCAAAAGAAAGATAATGCTGTAATACATACAGTGAATAACTCATAAAACCTTCTTTGCAGTGATGGCTAGTCCTGGGGGCCCTAATGCAGTTCGCACCAGTCACTTTGCTCTTGTTGGATCACACAAGCTGACTCTCGCTTCAATTGGGAAAAACAAATTTCATCTGGAGAAGGTAATGAGAAATCACATGTGGTGGGGAAGAAACCCACATGGTTATTGTGGATTTCCTTATCTCTTTTTTGCACTCAAGTGTATTTGCATAATGCATTCATTCACTGCTCCGTGTTTTTTCATGTTTCGCCCTCTTATTTGAACAGTTGCTGACCTGTATCACACACACACCCACACACACACACACACACACACACACACACACACACAACACACACAAGCTAAGTCACTGCTGCAGTTTGTAGGCTGTGTGAGGATGAAGATTCACATCCAGTTCTTTGTGCTCACAGGGTGCACAGTGTGCAGCCTCTGACACCCTATCTCGCACACACACACAAACTAGGTCACATGTTTGTATAGACTGTGTGAGGATAAAGACACCCACACCCACTGCTTTGTTCTCCGTGCACAGTGTGCAGCCCCTGACACCCTTTCACTCACAAACTCCTCGTTCCTCTCTTTTAGATCAAATATGAAGGGAGTGAGAGAGAGCTTCTCAGTGACATGTTTCTGAACAAGGTTGCTACTCGCCCTATGGCCAGTTACTATTTTTGCCATTTGTGTGGTGGGGATTTTATGAAGATGATCTTGCTCTATTCACTGTGGCACTAACATCCTAACTAACCTCCGGCTGCAAATCACTATATTGTCGTAAGGAAAGTAAATTGTGCAGGATGCGAGTGTTTTTTGTTTGGGCGGGGGTGCGGGGGACAGCTAGAAGGGATGCTTCAGGGAAATATTTGGCTTACAATAACCAGCTATACAGGTAACTCACCATCCCGGCAATTTACTATTCCTTATGAGCAATAACAGCCTTGCGTTCATCCGAACCCTGATTAACTCACCCCAAACCTGCCTGAATGGAAGGAAGGAAGGAAGCATTATTTCGTTGCACTTCTCGTCCGAGGCCTCTGTTACATACCTGTCCTGTTGACTCTGCAGGTGCCTTTCCTGTGCCCCCTGGAGGGCCACATCTACCTGAAGATGAAGTGTGAGGTGGGCTCCACAGTGGAGGAGAGGGGCTTCCTGGTGAGTACAGACAAACCCCTGTAATGCCTCTGACAGCCTGACCCCCATGTGCAACAGGCAGGAGTTACTGCTCAATCACATTTGAGAATTCCCTTTGGGCTATTCTTAAAATTCATGCCAAAGGTAACTTTTTTCCATGAGTGTGTGTGGCAGGCAGTGCTTTTTATTTATTTACCTTTTATTTTTAAATTAATTTATGCATTTGCAAAGAAATTGCAAAACAGTAACGGGATGACTGATTTAGAAAGTGCACGTGAGGTAAGAAACCCCTCTTATATTAAAACCTCACCTTAACTTAAGATTTAGAACTGAAAGGTTAGTGAGAAAAGAAAACAAAGACTTTTAGCTGTTTAACTTGAGATGAAACTACAATACAAGTATAATAACTTTTTTTGAAGATAGGCAGGGAGGTGAGTTGGTGTTTCATAAATGCAGACCTCTAAATTAAATAATAATAAAAATATTGGAAGATTACCATGAATAAGCTTTAACACTCATTATGTTCACAGACAATGTTTGAGGATGTCAGTGGGTTCGGAGCCTGGCACAGGAGATGGTGCGTCCTGTCAGGCTACTGCATCTCCTACTGGACCTACCCAGATGATGAGAAGCGCAAGGTGGGCGTCCGACAAACCGGCTTTTAGCTCACCGGTATTTTGCTTCCTAACATTCACTTTGATTGACAAGCTACGGGAGCCTAAGCTTAAAACAGACTTGCTTGTATCGTTCCAGAACCCAATGGGTCGCATCAACCTGGCCAACTGCACCAGTCGCAAGGTGGAGCCGGCCAACAGGGAGTTCTGCGCTCGACCAAACACTTTCGAGCTCGTCACTGTCAGGCCACAGAGAGAAGACGATAAGGAGACGCTGGTCAGCCAGTGCAGGAACACCATGTGTGTCACTAAGTAAGTCCCACGCCACCAAAGGGCCGGTTACATTTACATTACACTTTTGACATTTAGCCGACGCCTTTAGCTGAAGCTACTTACCACAAATACATTTGGCTAAGTGAAGTGAGTGAATCATCTATCCATCAGTAATAATATGAACAACAAATCTATGCTAGGACCAGGGGTCATTGGCAGTCACAATGGTAGAAGAAGAAATTATTGTTTTTATTTTTAGTAATTTATTTCCGCCACATTTCAAAGCGTTGCGTAACCTAACTTGATTCTTTTCTGTTTGCAGGAACTGGCTTTGTGCTGACACCAAGGACGAGAGGAACCTGTGGATGCAGAAGCTCAACCAGATCCTAGTGGATCTCCGCATGTGGCAGCCAGACTCCTGCTACAGGCCTGTGTGAGCTCTCGCCTCCCTCACCTGGACTGGAGGGCCAATGACAACCTGTCTCCCTCCCCTTACCTCGACTGGAGGGCCAATGACAACCCGTCTCCGTCTCCCTCACCTCGACTGCAGGGCCAATGACAACCCGTCTCCCTCCCCTCACCTGGACTGGAGGGCCAATGACAAACCGTCTCCCTCCCCTCACCTGGACTGGAGGGACAATGACAACCCTGTCTCCCTTGGACTGTCCATATAAATGACCCTTACGATTACTAAGTGCAATACAGTATGATGTTTATTGAATATTTACTGGGGCTATTTTTAGAGGAGCATTTAATGGTCAGAAGCTTTATGAACGTGAGAGAAATATCAACAAAGCCATACTTTCTTAGACATTTCAGTATTTAGAAGAACAAGTATTTGTACACTGTCCAGCAAACCGTATTTTATGGATTTCCAAAGTGTTGGGACACTCGTATTTGAGATTTAAAGATGCCTTTTCGTTTCCAATGCTTACTCTTATTTCTCCTGCTAAGTTCTGCTTACAATATACTCTCACTGAGCACTTTATTAGAAACACTACTAATACTGGGTAGGCCTCCCTTTGCTCTCAAAACAACCTCAATTTGTGGCATTGATTCCACAAGATGTTTGGAAACATTCCACGATGACATGACTGCATCACGCAATTCCTGCAGATTCTTCAGGTGCACTTCCAAGCTGTGAAGTGTGAATCTCCCGTTCTCCAGCTTGGACTGTACAGTACTGTTCCTAACAAAGTGTTCAGTGAGTGTATGTTACTTTTAAGTTGTCTGATTCAAGATTTTGAATATTAATATTTAATATGATCTGTGTGTGTGTGTCACAAAACCAATTTTGGAATTGTCTGCTTCAGTGCCAAGATGAGGCACCGGAATATTTGGCATGAATACTCCACCTTTTATAGCAGTAAATTAATTTTCCATGAATGATAGCACTGTGGAAGAGAAACCTATATTGTTAGACACACAATTCTTGCAGCAGGGCTGAAACTACATGCATCACCACCATAGGCTACATTTACCATGCTCACTACTGCGGATAGAAGATTATTTGCTGTCGATAGTACCAAGAGATGCATTTAATGTTTGTTTTTATGTCCAGTGTTTTATATTGTATATTTTTGTGTTCAGGTAAAGGTTTGAAATGGTTGCTAGTGTATAGATTTGCACATAGGACCTTATTTTACCACTCTAATTTGTGGCAATGGTAGATGTAAACAGTTATGGAGGTCATTGTGCAGATCATTTTGGTATAGGCAGGTTTCTATTGTCGTATCGGGTATGTATGTGTAAACGGCGAATGCTTATTTACTGTCCCAGTTTTGGACTTGCGATACTTATTCACTTTGTATGCTTTTGCAAGTATGTATTTTTCATTCTACTATGGTATCACAACCCTTTTATTTACACCAGGTTAATTCAACTTATTGTCAAGATGCCTGGAGAGAACAAGCACTCCTAAACATTCCTCAAATGTTCAGGCATTTGTTGAACAGTGAGACTTAAATAAATGCCATCTTTAACCAAAGTTGTTTTTATTTCTCTCCTTCGCATTGAAGTTTCATGTCGTTATGGACATACTGCATATGTCATTTGGATTTTTTTTATTTTATCTGACAGGACACCACTGGGCATACTGTTGGTTTGTTCTAATAGACATATAGGACATGCTGACACACGGCGTAATCACAATATACTCAGTATGTTATCATATTCAGTAGCTGTTGGAAAAGACAACAGGTGGTACATGACATTCATTATATATTTTGCCCTGCGATACGCATCATTAGTCTATAGTACTAATACATTGCAGTGCTATGGGGAGATCATATGAATGGGTATTGCATACATTTAATACGAATGTAAGTGTCTTATGACGTCCAGAGTGTGGATTTCTGTCCATGTTCAACGCAGCATGTAACACATGTTGCGCTGAATGTGGACTTACATTTGGCTGACGCATGTTCAGCGTAACATGTGTTAGATGTGGCTGATGCAACCGACCTTGTTGCAGATCAGACAGCCCTCTTTCTCTCTTGGTCCCTCCTCTGAAACACCGGAGGATTTGTTTCCTGCCTCACTTCAGACTGTAGTGGTCCATCCATTGCATCATTCCACTGTACACTGTACGAGATACTCCACGAACACGATACCGTTATCATTTGGCTTACAATTTGAGGTGAGTTTCAGCCGGGGTTCAGAGGTGGACACAGTTAGCTCAACTATTTTACTGTATCGTTACGTTAGTAATCCCTATGCCGGGTAGTTTGTGCGGCATGTCAAAACCACATGGTCGTATTTACGTTTACAATACATGTATTGCATGTGTAGTCTTGCTAGATAGTAGATAGCTAACTAACTTGTTATGACTTCGTTAGCAAAGAGCCGATGTGAAACAAAATCACTGTTGCTCGTCAGCGATACCAATATCATTATGCCAAAACCCAGAATTGTGCGTTTTGCAGCCAGTTGTACCTGTTTCTAACTCATGTTTCTGCGCCAGCCGGCGTGATGATGCAATCAGTGACGTCTGTTAGGATGCAAATGTCACGTTCTGGGGTGTTTTACCATAGGCCTATAAATAAAAAAAACTAAATGAGATACCATGGAGTCTCTCTGGCTCTACGAGTGTGTAGAAAAAGGCTATATATGTGTATACTAAAACCCCCTCTTTCTTTTCTCCAGCTCCAAAATGTGTGGTATATGGGCCTTATTTGGCAGTGATGAGTGCCTGTCAGTTCAGTGCACGAGTGCCATGAAGATTGCCCACAGAGGCCCTGATGCCTTTCGCTTTGAGAACGTAAACGGCTTCACCAACTGCTGCTTCGGGTTCCATCGCTTGGCAATTGTGGACCAGCTGTACGGCATGCAGCCCCTTCGTATCAAGAAGTTCCCCTTCCTCTGGCTCTGTTACAATGGAGAGATCTACAACCACCAAACGGTAGGCATGGAGATGGTCTTCATGGGAGCCAAGTATCTGTCCATGTGAGCTGCTAATGGGAGCCAATGAAGGGTGCAGAGAAGGGGGGAGAAATTTGGGGAGCTTGAACACAAGACGGGGTGCAGCATTCTGGATGAGCTGCAGAGGTCCGACGGTGGCGGTAGAAAGCCTGGCCAGAAGTGAGTTGCAGTAGTCTAGGCAGGAGAGCACAAGTGCCTGGACCAGGAGCTGTGCTGCTTCTCTTGGCCGCACAGGACAGTTGGTTGTCCAGGATCACACCAAGATTCTTGACTGTCTAGGAGGGGGACAGGACAGTGGAGTTCTCAACTGTAATGGGGGGTGGGGGGTTAAAAGTTAGCCTAGAGATTTGGTATACAGAGAGAGACAAAACATGTGGTATAAGAGCTATTGGTCAGGTAGGATACAAACCAGGAGAGTGCAGAGCCTGAGATGCCCAGAGAGGCTGGAGAGAAGGATCTGATGGTTAACTGTCAAACGCAGCAGACACAAACACATAATAGGGCCGTTTTCACAGACAGGCATCTTCAATGGAGATTTTCCATTGAAAGTGTGATTTAGTCCAAGGCTAGGCTTAGGCCTTGTCTGTGAACCAGAGTATCTTTTGTTTAAATGATAATGCGATGCTGTCTCGTTGACTCCTCTTCTGTCTTTTCCTCCCAATTCAGCTGAAGAAGCAGTTTGAGTTTGACTACCAGACCAAAGTGGACGGTGAGATCCTGCTCCACCTCTACGACCGCTTCGGCGTCCAGAAGATGGCCTCCCTCCTGGACGGCGTGTTTGCCTTCGTCCTCCTGGACACGGCCAACCGGAAGGTGTTCCTCGGGAGGGACACGTACGGTGTGCGCCCCATGTTCAGGCTACTGACGGACGACGGCTTCCTCGCCGTCTCCTCAGAGGCCAAAGGTGAGAAGAGGGGGGTGCTCCGTTTCAGTTTCAGTGTTTTTTTTGTTTTAAGTTTAGTTTACCCCTCTCTTAGGGGTAGCAAATTGCCTTTTTTTTTCAGTTTCCCATCTGAAGTTTTGTTTGTTTTTCGGTCTTGTCTGTTCCCAGGTCTGACCGATATCACCCACTCTATGGCCACTTCGCCGAAAATTACTCCTTTCCTCCCGGGCCACTTTGAGGTGTTCGACCTGAAGCAGAACGGGAAGGTTGAGTCGATTCAGATGGACCGGTTCCACTGCTGCACGCAGGAGCCCTGCCATGCCACCTATGACAGCGCCGAGAACCTCTCCTCAGGTACGCAAGTCCTCCTATTACACAACAAATCAATGGAGGGATGGTAATCTGCCTGTCATTGTTGTTTTGAGGCGATGGAAGTTAAAGGTAGACTCTAGAGCAGGGGTGCTCACACTTTTTGGAACCAAGATCTACTTTTCAAGTAGCCAGTCTGCCAAGATCTACCAGTCTAGTTTCAACATCGCAAACGTACATGCACGTACTACAAACACACACACACACACACACACACACACACACACACACACACACACACACAGTTCCCAGCCTGCATAGTAAACTCACAATACACTTTCCCTCTCTCTGTCACACAGCCACAGGAGAAGACCATCACAAACCCTCCCTCTTTGCTATTCTCGCTCACACACATTCACACACACACACACACACACACACACACACACACACACACACACACACACACACACACACACACACACACACACACACATTTGCCAGTCTGCATAGGGAGCCATAGCACAAACCCTCCCTCTCTCTCCCCCTCTCTCTCCCTCTCTCTCTCTCACTCTCTTACACACACACACACACACACACACACACACACACACACACACACACACACACACACACACACACACACACACACACACACATACACTCACTTTCTCTCACTCACACACTGACAGCCAGTCTGCAGTACCATAGCCAACTACTGATCCAACAAACAGAAAAGTAAACCAGATACAAAACAGGTAGTTCCCTAGTTTGAAAGGAGGAAATAAATGCATTTCTCTACCTTAGTGGGAGACCTGGCACTGGGAGGAGGCAGCTAGTTTCTAGTAGTCAGGGCTGTAGGAGCTGGTTGCAAGGTGTCATCAGCCACTGCGGATCTGTCATCGAAAAGGCAATCTGCAGCCTCGAGAAACTTTTTTCACAATTTCGCCGTCTTTGAATGACTTCTTGTGTTTAACAAGAACGTGACTGATGCGATAAGAAGCTATCGTTGCAGCCGTACGTTTTCGCTCTTTTGCCACATTTCCCTTCTTCGAAATAGCCATCGTAGGTTTGCAGATCAGACAGACGCATTTCCAATATCACATTGTGTAAAAAAGTCCTCCTCCCATTCTGGATGGAAGTTATACGTTATTGGTTTCTTACTTGGTCCAGCTTCCCCACTCATTTGTATAGCCTTTATTTAGTATTATATAGTAAATAGTAGAAATTGGAAGGCTAACTAGGTAATTAGTCTCGCCGGTATTTTGTATTTTGTAGTTGGTGCTGTTGACTGCGCATGCGTGGTGAACCGCGTGTTAGGTGTAGGTGAAAAGATCAGATCTTAGACTGGCTTACCTGTACGTCAATCAAGTGTCAAAAGCCATAGTGAGGATGGATGATAGGCGAGTTTTTTTTTTCTTTTTTTTTTTCCGTTTTGTTCAATGCCATGCGATCTACCCATACTACCTTTGCGATCGACCGGTCGATCGCGATCGACGTATTGGGCACCCCTGCTCTAGAGACTATAAATCCAGACAAACCACATGGCAGCCTTTTTGTCTCACTGCTATCACGTCGCACAGCTGTGTGGCGGCTGTGGCTCAGGAGGTAGAACCGGTGTCTAATGATTGCAAGGTTGGAGGTTCTGCGGTTCGGTCCCCGGCTGGCCACGTGTTGAGGTGTGCTTGGGCAAGACACTGAACCCCAAATTGCTCCCAATGAGCGGGCTGGCGCCTTGCATGGTAGCTTGCCGCCATTGGTGTGTGAATGTGTGTGTGAATGGGTGAATCCAAGACAATTGTAAAGCGCTTTGGAATAAGGCGCTATATAAGTGCAGTCCATTTACCATTCCATTTACCGCTGTGCTCGGCCACCGACTGAATGACTAGAAAGTAAAACGTCTTGCTTGGGTGAATATGAATATTTGGGTGAATATTTGCTGTGTATACCTTTTAAAGGAACATTTCACAGATGATCACCACGACTCAAGTTATAAGTGGTCTTTGTTGTTTAAATATCCAGGACATTTTTACAAGACCAGGAGGCAATATGGGAGTGATGAAATCCTACCTTTGCACTACCATTTATTGCTTTATTATTACTTACTGCTTTATTACGGTATTGTATTGTTGATTTATTGACTTATTGATTTATTGACTGTTGTACAAGGAGCTAGATTCATAAAGCATTTCATTATATCATTTACGGCTATATGCGATGTAAGACTAATACAATTTCTACAATTTGAAATGTTTATACAACAACCATATTAGTGCTTTGTGGCTCCCAGCCAGCCATGGAGGTCCGTCTAAGCTAAGATGCACATTAGTAAAGACAAATGATAGATGTATGTGCTAGCGTGGTGCCTATGGATGTAAACAAACCAGGCAGTAGCTAATCAGGAATGGTAAACTCACTCCTCCCTACAGCGTCTTATAGTTTTCAAAAACCCAAATACGATTACCCCCCAAATACGTCACTCAGGGTAAAATTCTCAAAGTAGCGATATCTAGCTATGGATCTACAGATCTACGGCCCACACCTTTGTAAACTGATCTGGATGATTTTGAAGTAAAACAAACCTGTGAAATGTCCCTTTAAGAATATTCAGGTTATGTTATGTTAGGTCCGTGTTTTATCAGTAAGATCTGGTGCTCTTCTCCCCAACAGGTTTTGATGAGAACAACGTGAAGAAGAACATCAGGATCTTGTTTGAGAGTGCTGTAAGGAAACGCTTGATGGCTCACAGGAGAATCGGATGTCTTCTGTCAGGTATAATGGAGTTGGTGCTGTATGAGAGAAGCTTTGAGTCCTAAACAACCTGCACAATGTTTAACATGTTGATTGAAGTACAGTAGACCAACATACAGCACTATGGTAGGTGTCAAAGCTGTGTGCTGGAAAACCTTGTTAGTGCATAGGTGTGGTTATGGGTGGTGGTGCTAATTGTCTTTTGCGGCTTTTGACAAGCCATAACTTCTCACGTAAAATGTAAAAAAATAAAATAAAATAAAAGATTGGGTCATTAATAAGATTATGATTTGGGTAAACAATGCTTATTATTGTGTCCTTTTTCATCAGGTGGTCTGGACTCCAGCCTGGTGGCTGCAACACTGGTCAAACTGGCCAAAGAAGACCAGCTGAAGTATCCTATCCAGACCTTTGCCATCGGGGCAGAGGACAGCCCAGACATCCTGGCTGCTCGGAAGGTAAGACGCCTTTTATCATGCCTCAATGGACACTCCGAATAGAGCATCGTTTCTCAACGGGGGCATTCAGACAACATCGGGGGGCGCTGGAACAAATATTTTTTAAGGGGGGGCGTTGAGGTGTTATTGGGGGGAGCTTTTGATAGTTTCCAATGTGTCTGGGTAAGCTGCATTGTAGAAGAATCTTGACAGTTCATGTACAGTGCAGAAATTGCAATACTATGCTAGGCTACGATAGAAAGAACCCTGGTTCATCCCATCTGTAACGTCATGTTGACCATGGATGCACCATAGCTAATGCTAGCACAAGCCAACTTTCATGCCCAACTTCTATGAGTGTTTTCCTTGTAGGCTATGCTTGAGTGACATATGTTTCAGTTTGTGGGCTCATTGTAATTGTTGTCTATAAGCGAAACATTTCTTATTTTAGTTTTGATACTCAGTCCATGTCCCCGCCAGTGACGTAAGCCTGTCATGCCAAATACGTGATATGTTGATCGCTTTTTTGTGATGTCCTATGTTGCTCCTCTTGTGATGTCCTGGAAACGAACACATAAGCACTCCGAACAGCTGTCAGCGTCTTTTGTTGCTATAGGAAACCACTACTCCGCTTGCGATTGATCAGCTGTCAGCAGTGTTATTACGGGTACGTTCGTAAATGCACGAACTGTCAGTTTGCTCGGGCAAAACCGTGTTTTCAGTCAGAGCACCCATCTCTGAGCGCTTCCAGAGCTCTTGTCTGAGTTTGTTTAACACTCAGAAACAGCATTTTTATTCACATTCACATGGCTTTTCTGCTCTCTGGTAGACTAATGATAATGATATTCCAACTGCCCAGTTAAATCAAATCCATTATTTGGCATTCAGTGACATGTGGCTTTGTAAATGATATAACACAGAATATTAGTCAACATTAATATTCAGGGAAGAAAATAAGCCTACTTTTTTTGATGGGGGGCGGTAAGAGACCTGGATAATGGACAGGGGGGCGCTGGCCCAAAAAAGGTTGAGAACCACTGGAATAGAGGGTTAACTTTGTCTGGAAAAAACTTGAGAGGAACTCGCCCAAAACACTGCAGTGGAGAATACTTGTATATGTGACAGCAGCTGGTGAAACCGGGAACAAGTCGGCAGCCGATCAAATGTTCTGACTTTTATTCTGAAAAATGTAAACGTTGTTGAAAATCAATAACACATCGCTAGTCAACTAACACAGCTTGTTTTGTGAGCCTGCTAACAATGTAAAGTAGTGTTAGTTAACTAGGTAGTAGTGGGGATTACTCACAGAATCCATTGCATTGCAATATTTTGGCTTGACTAGCGAGTGTGTCATATCATTGTTTTTCAACAACGTTGACATTTTTCAGAATAAAAGTTTAAACAATTTGATGGTTGCAGGACTTAAAAGTCTGAACAATTTGATTGATTGGTTGACTTCTCCCCGGTTTCACCAGCTGCCGTCACATTATGACCCTTGCTACCCACAGAACTTAATTCAAGTAGGTTGTCTTGGAGGCAGGCAGCCTTTGTGAATAATACTGTTTTGTCTTGACAGGTGGCGAAATTCATCGGTAGCGAGCACCACGAGGTGAACTTCACCCCAGAGGAGGGTCTCAGAGCTGTGGACGAGGTCATCTTCCACCTGGAGACGTACGACATCACCACCGTCCGCGCCTCAGTCGGTGAGAGAGAGCGAACACCTCCGGCCTTTACTAAGGGAGTAGCCCACTGAACTGAGTTCATTGGCAATGAAAGCAACAAAACTATTTGGATCGCTGTGAAATCTACTGCATCTAGCCCCATGGCCCATGGGGGTCTGTTCTGCCTTGTCAATGTGATCACTGACCTCGACAATTCGGTGTCTGTGCATGCTTGCATTCCTTTCAGTGCTCATTGGTTGTTTTGAATTACCCTGCAATCCAGGGAGATTAGTGAGTGTGGTCCGTCAAAGCCTCTCAATAGAACCAGTTATCAGCAGTGTTCTACTAAAATGTGAGTCCTTTGGATGAGATCCAGCCCTTTCACTGGTTTACGGGTATTCACTGGAAAGCCTGAACAGGTCATGGGTTAACTAATGATCAAGGTTAACTTCTCCATAAAGCAGGCCAGTAGAGTCAAATGTTTTACACATTTTATGTCTGATAAATGCAGATCTTTTTGGCCTCTAGATGCCACCAAAACCTTTCTTAAAATATTATGGATATCTTTAACATGGTCTTTTTGGTCGTTCGTATTGTGAAGAGTTTAAGAGTTATATTGAAGAGTTATATTGAGGAAGTGTAACCTTTTAATCACCCTTATAAACAATTTGGCAAAGCATAACTTTCTTATATTATATTGTTGGCTGAACAAGTTTGTCTGGAGAAAAAAGACTTTGTGTTCTCTAACACTGTGACTACTTTTGGCACTTATCACAGTTAAGACTTTCTATAGGAATGACTGTGATGTATAGTTGATTCACTACTATAGACACATGTAGTTATTGTAAGTCGCACTGGACGAGAGCGTCTGCTAAATGACTAAATGTAAACGTTTTAGGGCCGGTTTCACAGACAAGGCTTAAGGCTAATCGTAGACTAAAAAGTAAATGGAGATTTTACATTGAAAGTGTGATTTAGTGCCCCGCGGTGGTGTAGCGGTCTACGCACTGGCCGCTAGTGCATGCTGCCCACCGGGGCCGGGGTTCGTATCCCGGCTCGCCAGATCCAGATAATGGCCGAGGCACACGGGAAGCGGCATATTGGCCGGCCGCTTCCGAGGGGGGGTATAGGAGTATTTCTGGACTAGGATCCGTCGCGCAACACCGCCCCCTGGGGTGCCGGAATAACGGTACTGGGCTCGAGGAGCCAGTCAGCCTAGTCTGCCTGGCGCCCTCCTCTGGGACTGCCGGCCACGGGGTCGGGCGGCGGATCCAATGCAATAGGCAGGGGATAATTGGATGCTAAGTTGGGTTAAATTGGCTACCAAATTGGGTGAAAAATGAATAAAATCTGGAAAAAAAAAAAAAAAAAAAAAAGAAAGTGTGATTTAGTCCAGAACTAGGCTTAAGGGCCAATCCCAATTCCCTTTTCTACCCCTATGGCTCGTTTTCGAGTGTCACTCGATTCGAAGGCAAGGCCTTCGAACACGTCACAAGCCCTACCCCTTGAAATCTAAGCCCTATGAATTGGGACAGCCCTTCACGGCGCCTACGTCATCACGCGGTACGGGTGACGCGTTGTGTTGCCGGCGAATTCTCACATCTCGCAATGCCTTCTTCAGCTGTGTTTATTTCTGTTGCGTGTGCTATAAGCATCTATTTTCGTTTGTTATCAACACACTGTAGTGTTTAGACGTTCCTTTTTTAGTCTCTTCCGTCAGCGATGTCTTTTTTGTGGACATCGCAATAATGACAATGAATTTAATGACAATGAATGACTCCAACCAAAACAACCAGTCCATCAGTAGTCATAAAGCGTTGTCCAAAAATCACGTTACCAAGCGCCTTTCTCAGAACAATTCGTCGTCTAGAATCCAAAAATCAATCCATCATAGTGGTGGTCAAAAACGTAGAAAGAGTATCTCTTGGGGACGCGGCCACATTTGCCCGTGAAGGAGAGATGACAAATAAGCGGAAACATTTCTCAGTAGAGTCGAACGGTGATAGATCATCATCCTTTACGCGTATCCTTAACTGTAGTTACATTTCGCGTGTCATATGCCATTAGACATGGAAATATGTCAATGCGCGGCTGTCATGCACAAATCAGCTTGTAACGTTAGACACACAGCACACAGCACATCGGCATGATAACGTTTTGTTGTTGTTGTGCTTGTTATAAAGAAAAGGTCTATAATGCATTGAAATGAATGATACAACCCATTAATAATATTACATAATAACAACTGCTCGGATTAGATTGCGGGTGGAAATAGGTCAAAATGCGCATCATGTACAAGTCAGCCGAACGTTTGATAGATAACTTTACATATGTGTACCATCATCCGCTGTCAAACGCCACAGGTAATCATTGATTTATGATTGTACATCTCTGAAATGCTCGACTGTCATGCAGCGTTCCGTTACTGTAACGTTAGACACAGCACCGACATAAAAGCGATTTTTGGGTTATGCGTGTTATAAATAAAAGGTCTATAATGCATTGTAATGACATTAAACTAAGACAATAAGATGGTTATCATAATTTTTCAAATCTTTATTAATAAGTAATTACAGAGAATTAAAATGACATTTCCGCATTGAATAGAGCGACATAAGATTTCTGTAGATGATTCGCAATGCATCCTGGTATCAAGGGGTAGCGTACCCCTAGCCCTTCGAAGCTAGTGTGGTCCTGGAATCGCTCGAAACGAAGTAATAGTTAGCCCTCCCCCTTACCCCTAGCCCTCGATGAAATATGAATTGGGACAGCCCTCCCCCTAAACGTGAACGCGCAAATCGAGCCATAGGGGTGAAAACGAAGGGCTAGGGGTGAATTGGGACGGGCCCTAAGCCTTGTCTGTGAAACCGGAATTATCTTTTTCTTATTCCCTGTCTCCGTCTGTCTGTCGGTCTGTCTTTGTAGGCATGTACTTGGTGGCCAAGTTCATCCGGGAGAAGACGGACAGTGTGGTCATCTTCTCTGGGGAGGGCTCAGACGAGCTAACACAAGGCTACATTTACTTCCACAAGGCAAGTAGTCTCCTCTGGACCAGATGTCCTCACGTGGTCAAGATGTCACTTGCTAACAAATGCTTACAGAGTTCTTGTGGTTCTCTTCAGGCTACATCTTAACTATCCCTAACTAAGACCTCCTCCTCATCCCCACTACCCCCCTGTACAGTTTCTCTACTATAAAGAAATTAAACAAAAAAATATCTTGCTTTTTCTTTTTGCGTTGGAGCTGCCAATGGCCACTAGTCGTAGCATAGATTACTTTTTCTTATGATGACTGATAGACTGGATAGATGATTCACTTACGTAGACAAATGTATTTGTTGTAAGTTGCTTTGGATAAAGGTGTCTGATGAACGCCAAAAATGTAAATGTAAATGTGAATGTTGTGCATCTTGATCCAGGCCCCATCACCACAGGCAGCAGCAGAGGACAGTGTTCGCCTGATGAAGGAGCTCTACCTGTTTGATGTGCTGCGTGCTGACAGGACAACAGCCGCACATGGGTAGGGATACCATCCATGTTTTTTTTTTGTTTTTTTAACACCACAATCCATAAAGTCTTTTGAGCAGCTAAGCTCTTTAAGCTAATGAGATTCAGGCTTAAGCCTAATCCTAGACTAAAATGGATCTTCAATGCAGATTTTACATTGAACGTGTGATTTAATCCAGAACTAGGCTTAAGCCTTGACTGTGAAACCAGCCCTTAAGAATGTTCTCTTCCCCTCTCCTCCTTCCTAGTCTGGAGCTGAGAGTACCTTTCCTGGACCACAGGTTCACTGCGTACTACCTTTCTCTGCCTGAGGAGATGAGGGTACCTAAGGTCAGTGTTAAGGTCTATTAGTGTCGTCCCAAGACACTTCCACCTAAAGAAAGGTCTGGTGGACCAATGCGTCAAACTTGGCCTTCATTAAGCCAATAGAAAGAGCATTGAAAACGGCACCCTACTGTTTCTGATACGGAGCTACGCCTTGCAGCCGTGTAATTCACTGAAATCAAATAATAACATATACTCCACTCAGTAAATTGACTCCCAATAAGGCCAGGTTTGAGTCGCTGCAGGCCATAGATTTCTTGTGCCTGACAGTGTCTGCTGTGTCTGTGCAGTCCAAGGCAATAGCCTGGGGGACAAGGTTGATGACCCACCCCTAAAATCTTAACCTACTTCCCTACGCTATGCTAGGACTAGACTAGACATCTAACCAGAGGGCTATAAGTGAAGCTGTAGAATAACTGCTGACACCTGTTTCTTTCAGGCATACCAGGGTCAAAGGTCAAGCACTTAGGTTAATGCTGCAGCTCTCTACATCCACAATAACAACAATAGAATGCAATAAATAATTGTATTAATAGTAATAAGTAATAAGAACAATAACAATAATAATAATAATAATATAAATGAATGTAGCAGCAGGAATTATTATTAGCAGTTTGGGAATTCCACTTGGTCTTGAGGTGGTAGATCAGAGCACATGCTCTGAAGTTATGTGGGAAGTATGTTGTGTGTGTGTGTGTGTGTGTGCGTGCGTGCGTGCGTGCGTGCGTGCGTGCGTGCGTGCGTGCGTGCGTGCGTGCGTGCGTCTGTGTGTAATGCTTTACTATGTAATGCTTTACCGTGAAGCCAAATAAAGGATTAGATTGATATGATTGTATGTGTGGTCTAACCAGAATGGAGTGGAGAAGCACCTTCTGAGGGACGCCTTCAGTGGGCTGAACCTGATCCCTGACGACATCCTGTGGAGACGAAAGGAGGCTTTCAGCGACGGGCTGACGTCTCTGAAGAAGTCCTGGTACTCCAGCCTGCAGGACCACCTGGAGTCTGAGGTACACACACACACACACACACTCACACACGTACACACACATACATTATGTGGTATCTGTACACATGCACACACACACACACACACACACACACACACACACACACACACACATACATACATTATGTGGTATCTGTACACATGCACACACACACACTCACACACGTACACACACACACACACATACATTATGTGGTATCTGTACACATGCACACACACACACACTCACACACGTACACACACACACATACATTATGTGGTATCTGTACACATGCACACACACACACACTCACACACGTACACCCACACATTCCGTGGTACCGATTATTCTCTCAACGTGATCTTAATTCTTTTATCTCCTCGAAGGTCAACGAGTCCCAGATGGAGAAGGCCCCCAAAACCTTCTCCCACAACCCCCCGAAGACCAAGGAGGCCTACTACTTCCGCCAGGTCTTCGAGAAGCACTACCCTGGCCGCTGCGAGTGGCTCAGCCACTACTGGATGCCCAAGTGGATCGATGCCACAGACCCCTCCGCCAGAACCCTGTCCATCTACACACCTGACAAAGACCAGTGATGAGGTCACCTGGCTGGCGCTGTGTTGGACGCCTGCTCCAAACATGTCAATCACTTGGTGTCATTAACATTGATTAACCACCAAATGCACAATAATACCTTCACAGAAATCCACTGATGCAAGGATGCTCAGCACTAGTTGTCTGGTCTGGTGTTGTTCTGTCTTCCTGCTCTCCTCAATTGAGTTACACAGTCGGTTCGGACTAGGCGCGGTATGTATGGATTATTGTTAGTTTTTAGGAGACCGGAATGATTTTGGGAGGGCTTTGGGAACTAGATTTGAGTAGCCTTGCTCCAGTGCCTTTGTAGATCATCATAAGCCCTTACCTAGACATGGTAGATATTTAAGAAGATGTATTCTTATAACTTCAGACAATCACTATCATTTCTCATCGTGAATTTACTCATAATTAGTAGCTCTGCCTTTCTCAGACGATTGCACAGACACTAGACTCTACTGGTTCTCATGTGTAAGTACAGCCTCTTGTCCAGACGAGAAGTTGTGTAAAACATTAGAGCAGTTACTCCTGCAGTTGACACAGTGCATGTTCTGTGTGGTAAGACATGATCTCACAGAGGACAACAGATATTACTGCTCTCTGGATGAAACCGGCATAACTTTGGACCCTAGCTCCCAACATTTTCTGTATGAGCATTTCTTACTCCTGTTTTTCATTTCAACTTCTCATGCTTACGTATGTCAAAAAGAAGACAACTTCTGTATCCCAGTAAGGGTGGCTATGCAAATGGTTAAAACAAATCAGTTGAACAATGATGTTAAACGAGGGGCCTGTGTGTTGCCTGTTAGTTCTTCAGATAATGTGGAAAAAAAACGGGCACTGAGTGAATGCACTTCATTTTCCTATTTATGGCCATCTCTATTTATGGATTTTTTTTTAAACTGTAACTTTACATCTTACAGATGAATGTTATGGTCCGGTCTGTAGTTGTTTAATCCGAATTACTGATGATCTAAACTAGAAATAAAAGTGATTGAAAACCGTGGCACTATCTGTGTTTTTGTGTGACTTTCATGCATAGGGGCAAAAAAAACAACTTGTTCTGGTCCTTCAATTAGCTATGCCGTAGTTGATAGGCCAAGAAATATTTTATGTTCGTATTTTGTTTGTTCAGATACTAAACAGGCTGTTTTGTCAGTATTGCCATTCATTATGGGCATTATTGTGTCCATAATGTCATGATATCGTCTGTTACATTTTAGAAAATGGCATTGTTAAGCCATAATCCAGTTTGGCATTGTGTTGTGATATTGTGGATAATATCATAATTCAGTCGTTTATAAAACAATGTTCTAACAATATTACGAGTTTAAAGGTATAAAGTTCTGCTCCACCACGTGCGTGAAATCCACGCCGGTGAGACGGATTTGTGCGTAAAGCATAGATGAGAGGAATTTGGATATTTCCATCGTGAACGGGGCCCTGTAGAGCTTTAGCGTACTTAAAAGCTGTCTGGGGCAATCAACTACAGCAACGGTGAGTCGACCTTTTGTATGATGAAGTCCCACGCCATTCTAACACAATTAAGGTGGCTCTGGATGAGGCAGTAACTGTCCTCGTCTGATGGTATGCTTTGGCCACCATCCCCAATCAGTCCAGTTTTGTGTGATTTATTTCCTTGTTTATGAAACGTGTCAAACGTGTTTCCTGGATAGAGTAGAAGTTGTTGAAATATACTGTCTCCACTGTGGCTCAGTCTCATACCTATGACGGTTGAGGTCATATTACAATTGTACATACTAATTATTAGTGAGACGGGACGGGGCAATGGAGGAAAAACCCTGATAGTTGTTAGAAACAAACCTTTTCTGGAGGCTATCTTGCATGCCTTTGGAAGGTTATATCATGCCAGTATCTGCTTTCCCACTTTGTGACAATGTTATTTTAAAATGGCATTTCAATGTAATGCCAAATTGGGTGTGTGATTCCAGATTACCTAATTTCATGATTCTGAGTTTGTACGGCTGCATTACCATGACTGTCCAGCAGAGCGCCCCATTCCACAATTATGTGCCCTGACATACAATTCCTCCTCCTTCTCCTTTAGGATTCATAAAACAAGATGAAAATAAGAAATTACAGTTCCACCAATAAAGAAAATAGTTTTAATATATCAAGCCACAATCACAAACAAGAATTCTGTCATCATACCATCCTTATTGGTTTTAAACATGACAGAATAGATTTATAGTCACTTGAAATTGAAATGAGAACATTGTGTGTCTGATAGTATGTCTGTATTAGTGTGTGTATTTACAGCACAATCGGTTGTGATCAAACAATTATGAGGCACTATACAGTGAGATTGGCAGTGCAATTTTCTACATACCCTGGGGTAGAGCTTTGCGTTGATGGTCAACAACTTTCTCTGTAACATGGCATATGGACGGTGCTAATACCGTGACAGACATCTAATACATGGAGAGGGGGCGGTGGGGGGGGGGGGGGGGGGGGTGCGTGGAAGGGTGGGTGGGTTGTGGGGTGGGGTGTTTGATAAAAAATGTAACTCATCATGACCGTTGCCCCCCTTTCGCTGGACAAATCAAATTGGCACAGGTACATTACTGCTACATCACCACAATGTGAAAACAGATTTTTTTTTATTAGACTTAAAGACAGTTTTTGACCAACTATACATATTTTGGAGAGAAAACTAAATCAGCATCAGGCACCCTGTCCACTCCAGAGGAATGACTGGAGGAGCAGCAGACCAGTGGTTAACGGCGCTTGTCGTAGTTCTGTATTGTGCTCCACTCCTCGTAAGAACCTGCATTCAAGGAGAGAGATTGTTAAGAATGGAAGTAAAATCTTCCCTCTTTTTCTTTTCTTTTTTTACATTCAGCAGGCGCTTTTATCTGAAGACAACTACAACTACATTTGTCTGAAGTAAGTGAATCATCTATACATCAGTCATCATAAATAAAACATCTATTCTAGGACCAGGGGCCATTGGTAGTCACAATGCTCAAAGAAGGAAGGCTTACTTAAATGATTAACCGTAGAGGAACTGTGCAGAGGGGCAGTGGGGGGTGAAGAGGAAATGAGGAAGGAACCCTTTCGCTTATTATTCTTTGTTCTTTTCCTTTCCTCCATATTGGCTTGTGTGTCACATAGTTATCATTCATTGATAAGAATGAATGCAGTTGTAAGTTATTGATGGGGTAGTGGTGGCCTAGTGGTTAGCGAGTTGGGGTAGTGGTGGCCCAGTGAGTTGAACTGTTGATCAGAAGGTCATGAGTTCAAATCCCATCTGGGAACACCACCACTAGTGTGCCCTTGAGTAAGTCGCTTTGGATACAAGTGTCTGCTAAGTGTCAAAATGTAATGTAAATGTAGGTTGTGAAAACAAACAAACGGCTTGTGATGTGGTACATTTCGTATGCATATCACCCCCAAATGTTAGAGGGAAGGAGGCCCAATACCAAAGGTGTGATAATGATGAAAATCTCTATACAGACCTAAAGCTCAAAAGAGGTAGATGAAGGCTTTACCTGGATCCTCTTGGCTCCTCTTCCCCATCAGTCCAACAAAGGAATTAATTTTATGCCCTGAAAAGAGAAGAGAGAGGGGGGGAAAGTGTAAGTTCTTCCAGTTCTTCCAGCCAATATGAAAGACAGTTCATAATGTTATTTGAATCAGTGAAGTCATTCCTGGTGCATAGCCACAATGGAGTATGTCTGTCTGGTGTGTGGAGGTGGCTGATAACGGATAACTCTGTGGTCAGTCCCAGAGAGAAGCCTCTATGGCTGGTCCAGATCTAGGTCACAAATAGTCATATTTGAATTGCTTATTTCGGCGCAAAATGGTTGTATATTGACATGCCTATGATTTTTCATCTTAAAATGTTTGATTTTGATTGGAAGTGGTCTGTAAATGTTTTGAGTACTTTGCCTAGACATGAGTGTCGGACAGGCGGACTTTGTCATGTTGAGACTATTCCATTGTCTCCACTGTGTCAGGCAAACTCAATCAAGCACAGCACAATTGAAATGATTTCAGATACTGCTTGAACCCAGCCAGGTCATAGATTCTGATTCTGGTCTGGGCTGATCCTCTTTTGGTGTATAAATTCAAGGACTCCCTGCCCTTGCCTTACTGCTGTACGATTTGAGAGTGGTCATGGCTGGAGATTGTTTTTCTGTGGGCGAGGATGTTCTCTGTAAATGTGACGCACGTTCTAAAGGACGCTTGCGTCACAGACTATCTGGGGCCCCTGTCAATCACATTAATGGAATGTTATATGGGGGGTGGGGGAGTGGAAGGGCTATAAAACTTCAATGAGACCCCTGAGAATATCACACCCATATAGGCTACTCATTTAAATGATGAGCGGGCCCAACTGTTATCAATTTCGTTAAATAATGTTTACCAATCCCCTGGTTGTTATTAAATAATTTTAATCAAAACTGACAGTCAGCCATCTTGTGCAACGTCCAGCTTGCAATTAGTAAAGTAGTTACAGTCTCCCCTCACTTAGGCTATGCATACAAAGTGGTTGGCCTTGTGGTTCCCATGTGTCAGTGAAGGGGGAAGGATCAGATGCTCTAGTCTATCTTCCCATCATCAGTGTAAACAACCTAATTTAACTCCTAAATGCCCTTGGGGGGCATTGATTGAAGCACTCTCACTCTCGCCGTAATGAAGATTGATTAACAGACGTAGAGGTTTTGGCTACAGATACAAACCAGATACATTTACTTTTATGCTGCGCTGTGTTGCATCGCTGAGAAGAAGAGTCATTTAGAAAATGCCATTGACTAGGTAAGGGGGAAATCCCCTCCTTCTCCTTCTCCTCCTCTCTCTCTCTCTCTCTCTCTCTCTCTCTCTCTCTCTTTCTCTCATATATATTCTCTCTCTCTCTCTTTCTTATCTTTCTCACTCACAGTCTTTTCCTCTATAGGCACCTCTCCATTGACCATGGGAGACCAGCAAGAGACCATTGGGTGGTCTTCATCAATGCAAAATTTAAATTAAATATGCTAAAATCCCTGTTAGCCACAGTAGCTGTGTGGGTTGTGATTAAATTAAACCTGTGAAGCTTGTCGTTCTTTTGTGTCACCCATTTCCCTTCACTATTGTGTAAATATGAATATTCAATTCATGTAATTTTGCTGTAGGCAAGCATTTCCTTTTTTTTGCTTCTCCCCCATAGTAATGATTCGCCTGGTCTTTGCCACCATATGGGAGACCAGCGTGTTCCCTTCTCATCTCAGGGTGAGCACGGGTCCCTGCCCACATGGGAGTAGCCCGCTGTTAAAGAACCTGTCGCATTCCTCCTCCCCCTATGGCGCGTGAATATAATCACAAATCATCACATCTGACCTGACGCGCAAAGGCGACGATCATCACTGAGCTGCGCTCCAAATGGATGTCCCCTATGTCAAAGAGTGTTCTGCGCACTTCTGTTCTGTTTGCTACATGTCCCTTAACATGTCTATGTGCACAGTGCATGTGGACCCTGTCGAAAGCTTCTCCAAGAGACAATTTAAAGAAAACGTAACAGTAGAAGATAAATTATGCATTTGTTCCACTTACTTTTTCGGGTTATCTGTGCATTTGCTGTTAGAGGAGAAGGGGGAATAAAAGTTTAAAAAGTTATTTACATTAAGTACGTAAAAACATATGCGTAAAGGTTATTGATACAGGTCTGTTAGGCCTATATGGAACAGTAGTCTAACATACAATACTATGATTAATTGTGTTAAAGGCAATGAGTAAATATCTGACAGATTGAGATTGTGAGAGGGCGAGTCAGACGCTTTTAAAGCGTCGTACAGTTAAGATGCTCTTAAATGGCACTTAGTGGTCTTACCGGAGGAGCGCTTCCCCATCAGGCCGAAGAATTGATTAGGCCGAGGTTTCCTTGTCATTCTCCTTAGTATCTCTCTGAGCGGGTCCGAAGCAAGCCACTCATCCTAAGAGAGCAAAGCAAATTAACGTAACATTCCGACGGGGCATCATCTAAACGTTGTAACCCTTTGCGTAAAATGCCTTATGGTTTTCAAATGCATCACTCGACTTCATCTGACAATACATCGCACCCACTGTGACCAATTATGAGCTGCTTCTATTTTTATCTCGCAGGACATAATCCTAGAAGAAGAATTAGTCCAAACTGACCAATGAGCTAATGATATGTCCCAGTGCCCATTCGGTGGTATATATAGTCATTTTGACAGGTCGGTCTTGTAAAACCATGTGCGCCTCAAGGACTATAGGCAATGACCATATATCTGGTGAATGTTCCTAATTTACAGTTTATGATAAGAAGCCCCAGGAGCCTCTTGGATACTTGGCAGGTGCCCAATCCGCAATGTCAAACGGAGAACGTGCGCTGCATGTAAATGGTCCTAAAGTCGGGATAAAGTAATCAGCACTGTATATTGAGCTCATACGCTACACCCATTGAATTGTGATTATCTTCGCACCCTGAAGCACATTTCTGCTACTCCATTTGTAAGATATTAGTAACTCTATATTTTAGATGATTTGCATAGGCTATAGAGCAGTGCATGCGTAATTACGCCTACCCAAACTTTACAAAAAAGTGATAGGCTAAGACATGATATAATTTTAATATTTCAGCATTAGTCTAATGAATTTCGTGTAAAAATCCAGAAGCAAAAGTTGGCTGTGCAAACAAATGACAAAAGGCTATTAGCTGAGTGAAGCACATTTCTTTTCATTTATAATTATTAGAACTCGCTTTTGAAAACCAGTTATTCCTAGGCTATACATTCTGTAAATTGTAGTTTTTCTAGAGTAGCTTTAAAACAGGTACCTGAACTGGATTACTGTTGGTCCAATAATCAAGATCTTCCTTTGGGCCAATTTCTTCACAAAAAACTTGAGCGATGGCAAGAAAAGCTATCACAAGCGGTAGAAGTAATTTCATGATGCAGCAAGCTGTTGCGCGCAAGCCCTAAAGTCTTCTTCCTTCGGCGAAAGCGCGTGAAGTGACTAGTTTTAAACTGCAAGATGAATAAATATTCAGGCAAGCATAAACTATGGTGGTTGGTTTCTGTCTATCGCCTAGTGAGAGCTAAATGTTACATATGCATGGATAGTCTCCTCTTCATACAAGCGATTCAAAGCGTGCGCAAAAATGATATGGTCCTTAGTTGCAACCACTCCTCTAGTTCCCTGTTCCACACGCGCTGTGCATTCACTTCTGTCCTGTCGCCTCTTCGTGACCAAACTCTAGTGCGCACTAGGTTATATAGTAAGGGAAGGGTGGTGACAGTTATCTTTATTCCGTATAAATCAATTAAGCAAGTACATTTACTTGGCAGGTGCTTCTCAGACGTACAGGCCTGTGACTAATATCCCTTTTTGTATTTTGCATGCGGTCGATATTACTTTATTTCGTTCGCCTATGACCTGGCACTTCAGTTATTGTCCCAGATGAAATTGGAATGTCCAGGTGAATTGTATGGAATATAATATTCTGATGACGCACGGAAGATCGGTTTACGTGGTCTATGACTGTCTTGCGACAAATCATTCGTGTTCTCTTCAATAAACAGTTGATATCGCTCTTGGGAATGTGTTTTGAGGCCTTGAGATTTCCAAGAACTTTAAAATTATAGTAAAATACAAAACATATTCTAAGGTCGTGTATAATCCTAGTATAGTCATTAGAATAGCAAAAAATGACTAATCTTGAGTGTTTATTAATTAAGTGGGCTAAACATTTACATTGTAGTCTTTTAGCAGATGCTCTTATGCAGACATACATTAGCCTATACAGTAAGTGGAACAACTGTAGGCTACAACAAAATACAATAAGACTATAGAAGATAATAAGACATATATCTTCTTTATAATACTCCTTTGAGTACTAGCCTATAGGGCAACCCCTAGTTCAATTTGTATTTGATCTTTTGCATGATAAAGTTATTTATGTATTTTCTATACAGACCGAACATGCTTAATGACCTTGATATAGTCATTGGATCTTTTGGACATAGTCGTTCCCCCTAGTCACACAAGATAGCTCTCCCCGTGTCTGTTTAGCCAAAGTGTCTTGACTCAATGAGAGTCCAGACAGACGGTTATTTCTCATCAGTGCTGGGCACAGTGTAGCCTAGCCTATGCCATTTAGGACTTTTAATCAAAGTATAAATCATGGATGTTAAAATAGAGAGAGGCTGTTCGGAGATGGCTGACCTCCTGGACCAAGAGCGGCACCACTGTTTTCCATCAGAATTGCTGCTTGTTTAACAGAAAGGTGTTTGAGGTGAAGAGAGACGCGTTGACAACACAGTGCACTGACAGTTCACAGTGTCCACGCAGCTCAACGAGTGCTTGATGACTCAAGTGCCTTTATTCGAGAGACAATGAAGTCTCTTTATTTAAAAATATGTTAATGAAAAATGGTAATGGTAACTCTGGGATGGTGGAAGATCTGTAATGGGCATACACATTGTATTTATTCATTTACATTTCCAATGCATTAATCATAATGTACAGTAAATAGTGTTGTAAAAGATTATCGAAAGACAATCTTATGTTGATGTAGCCTATATTTTATAGATCTACAGGTTGTAATGCATGAGAGTACTTTAAGATTGGTAGCGTTTAACTGTGCACATTTGGAGAGTTATCAGACTAGTCCTCTTCTACTCAAATAGTGTACGTGCTCTCGTGCATAGGTAGATGATTAAATTAGAGACTGTTCGGCATAAAATCAATAGGATATTTGGCATCTAGTGACCTTTAAAGCCACACCTCTTTCTTACATGACCTTTTGGTCACACGTGTGACTTGTGACTCACACCTGCCACCACCTTTTAATCTGTTATATTGAATCTGTCATATTCAATGGGCCATTTAAATGTGTGTATATATGTATATATGTATATAGCACTGGGAAGGGACTCTTGTGGAAATAGTCTCAGAGGTCCTTGCCAGACAGGGCCAGGGTAAAAGTTGTGTTGGTTTGGTTGGATTTATGCTGCTAATATTACTTATCTCTGCTATGGGATCTCTGGTCACAGTGCCACTTTGGACAGGAATTAATCTGCCTCCCAACTGTGATCCAATTAACAGAGAGAAGGGGGAGGGAAGAGAGAGTGAGGGAGAGATCGGCGAGAGAGGGAGGGAAAGGGAGGGGGAGAGAGAGTGAGGGAGAGATCGGAGAGAGAGGGAGGGAAAGGGAGGGGGAGAGAGAGTGAGGGAGAGAGAGAGAGGGTTATTGAATCATAGTTAGGGGATGTGCTGTGGAGGAAGAATGAGAGGAAAGATGTGGTCGGTGGAGGGAGGAGAAAGGAGATGTAGGGGGAGGGCAGGGTGGGGGAGGGCAGGGTGGGGTGGGGGGGGGCACAGAGAAACAGAGATATGCTGATTATTCAGAGAGTGGTAGAAAGATACGACAGCACGCCATTTAGCAACTGGAGTGTGGTTGGCTGTTGTCACTTCATGTATGTAACACAATCAGCCGGATCTTTCCGCAGGTATCAGAGAGCTGGCCACTATCTCTATCTGACAAGAGAATCGTGGACCACATGAGATTCTGAGATTAGAGACTTGGCAGTCGTCATTGCAATATTGTGTCGTCAAACAAACCTCTTGACCCTCTGTGTGTTTGTGCTTTTGTTGTGCAAAAGATCTTCGAAAGATCTTCGCCCGTGTGTCTTCAGAGACTGAAAGAGGGAGCAACACTCACCAACAACAATCCTCAAACACCGTAATCCATCTCATGGCTGTGTTGCTTGTACAATGATCAGAGAATTAAAATTGCGATGGTGATTAAAATGCATAATCAAATGTTGACAAATGTATGTCTGATGCAGGTAGATACAAGCAGACAGATACTGATGGGAAGTCTGACCTGATGCCATTCCTCATTTCATTCCATCCATTACAATGAGCCCGTCCTGAGATTTCCACCTCCGCAAGTCCTCCCATGGTTCTGGTGCATTACATACCCCAAATTGGTACTGTGATAATTGTTAGTAAAAAGCTGACTGAATTCTAAATTGGAATTGAGCACTGTTGTGTCAGGGCGTTCATGTGAGAGAAACATAATTTAGGCAAATCCCCGATGGTGCTGAAATAATGGAGTCATCATGGATTTTGTGTTTGTGGTTGTGATGAGAAATTATGAGAGAAGGGAGGAAAAGATTACACTGTGGAGTTGAATGCGATTGGGACATGTGAATCAGAATCAGAATTATTTTATGGGGCCAAGTTTGCACATAGAGGAAATTGACTTAGTGAGGTTGGAGCGTAGAACATAAAACAACAACAATATGTAAGCAAGCAATTATATAAAAGACAATAGCAAAAAACTAAGAACAGTAAATTATGTAGGCTTTCAATTAGAATAAATGTAAAATAATATAAATTACACTGTCAGTGCATTGTGTATGTGTGTGTGTGTGTGTGTGTGTGTGTGTGTGTGGGGGGGGGGGGGGGGGGGTAGTGGAAGTCCCAGAGTCAGTGAGAGACAGGGGGCTTGTTTGTGAGCCCCACTGCCATGGCGCCGATGACATGTGCTCTGTCATCTTACGGAAGATGATTACGGAAGTCGGAAGGCAGTGGAACAGGCTGACGCTCTTGTTCGCTACGATATCTTTGATGAAAGTTGCTCTGTTCTGACATCATATCCCAGAGTCTACCTTTAAGGCTCTCCAAGTTGAAGTCAAGTTAACAGACCTCTGACATGTCAACAGTCTCTTCCTCTAACTGTGACTTGATATATATGTTTTTGTACGATAATGTTTTTGGAGTGAGGCAGGGGCGTAAACTCTGTAGGCCATGGTGCTAGACCACTGGACTACCCCAGGCCACTAACTTCATAGTTTGATGAAAAAAATAAAATAAAAAAGAAGCTTAGCAGGTGAGAAATTAGGCTCAGTAAAATGGGCTAACCCTAGGCAAATGTATTGTTGTAAGTCGCTTTGGATAAAGGCGTCTGCTAAATGTAGAATGTTATTGTATGTGATTTCTACAGTCATGTAGATAATTGAGATGCATCTAATACATCTGCCTAATTATTATTGAGAAAAATGATCAATGACTTCATTATAAAGGGATGAGCCTTTTGTAGTTGATAGATTAATCCATAACAAGCACGTAATCATCTAACCATTTAGTTCTGTATAGATAAGAGATTAAGATTAAAGATTACATTTTATTGTCATTGAACAGAGCTCAAGTACTGAGACAACGAAATGTAGTTGGTGCACACATCTCCCCCCCCCAGGGAGAACAGAGCTCGGGCCACAGGGTCAGCCATCTCCGACGCACCTGGAACAGTTAAGGGTTAAGTGCCTTGCTCAAGGGCACAACGGTAGTGATGCCAGCAACCCACCAGTCACCAGCTCAGCTCCTTCTCCCTCCTGGGGTGGGGGATGGAACCAGCGACCTACCGTTTGCTGGTCAGCCTCTCTAACCTCTAGGCTACCTGCCGCCCCATGTATACCTACTGTATAGTTCAGACTATGAAAGCAATACGTTTCAGGTAAAACAGGGTAGTGGTGGCCTAGTAGTGGATAGTGAGTAGAAGCAGGTCATGAGTAAGGCACTTAGCCCTAAGTTGCTCCAGGGAGACTGTCCCTGTACTCTCTAATTGTAAGTCGCTTTGGATAAAAGCGTCTGCCAAATGGTTCAAATGGAAATGTACATTCAATTAACATCCCTATTTGACCAATTCATTAGCAGACATCTGGCTCGGTCAGTGGTGTTAAAGCACTGGTTTTCAGTTACTTACCATTTCACTTTCAGTCCAGGATAGACCAGTCCTCCTCCTTCTGGTTAACAGAAATGACAGCACCTACAGTATAAGCAGATGTTTTTTTTCTCAGGGCAGCAGTATTACCATTCAATATATCATCCCAAATGCTGGTGGGTGAGTCAGAGACTTAGTCACTCCCTTGGCGAGACTCCAGCGTTTGTCATCGACGATGAGCAACAGGAAGTTAGCTGAAGGATACGTTGAGGACATCCCGTACACAAGCAAGGCCTCGAATATTTAGTTATCTGCCCTCTTTCTCTTTCTTGTTAAACCCCAAGTCCCATTCAAACCCAGGTGATGAATATTCAACATCTGTAGATACGACTTTAATCCCTAAGCTCAGAAGAATTCTAAACAGAGCTGAATCCTCTAAATTGGTAATTGATTCATTAGCTTAAGTATGTTCTGGGCCTCACTGGTGATGAATATTCATGTATCAGAGGAGCGATAGTCTTCGCTGAGGAAGAAGGGAATGTAGAAGTGGTATGTCACTACAGTAGGATCTTCTGCCACTCTGTTATTACAGTGCCTGTATTACTGTGTATGTACTCTGTACTTAGTATTTTGATTAGTGATCAAAATACTGATTGTAGACTGATTGTACACTACTTATATTGTACTTAGGATTATGGTTAAGGTAAGAGTCAGGGGTCAGGGTAAGGGCAGGGTTAGGGTTAGGGCTAAGGTAATTGCTCTCAGTACAGTTTTTGTATCTTGTACTGGCTTCAAACTTGGCATTTCTTCCTGACATCAAGTCGGTCTCCCCATCCAACTCAGTTTCTGCAGGTAGTAGCCTAAGTAAATTAGACAGTAAGCCTCTCTGTGGTAACACCTCAGCTATGTGAATGGTGAATGACCTTCTCATTGATCTGGTCCCATGAGCTCCAGCTGCAGGAGCCAGGTCTGTAGTGGAAATACTGATAACTGTGAGACACTGGGTAGAGGCTCATATCATCCACTGAGAAGCTTCCGCTGTCTTTTATCAATGGCACTAGTATGCAGGCAAATATCAAAGATTTTAGGTCACACAGAAATGTGAATCCAATCTCTTCCTACAGAAGCTGTAATAAATCACCTTTCGGGTGGGTAACACCATGGGAGATGAAGGTTAGCATAAGACGCCAACTTTAACTACCTATTCCACTTCCATTTAGTTGTGAAACTATCAAATTAACAACAACAGCTACAACAACAACAGCTGCGCTCTCTTTCTCTCCCAGTGTACGGTATGAGCAGAAAATCGATGGCAAAACAAATGGAAAGCAATGCACACCCTCTGCCCAAGACCCGCCGGGACCCACATTAGCATAACCACAAAGTCTATGTTTAATGAATCATCCCCTTTTTTGGAAGCGGCTCACGGTGATATCCTGTGTTGCAGACGCTAACCATTGATGGCACGTTTAGATGTGTTTTAATTAAGGTGGTCTATTTGTAGGCTGGTGGAACATGCTGGCAGCAGGGCTTTGCCAGGTCGAATGGGTGACTCAGCACCACGCTCACTCACTCACTCACTCACTCACTCACTCACTCACTCACTCACTCACTCACTCACATTTCCTCATCTGCCAGGCCCTGAGCCATCTCCCTTTGACTGCACTTGTCCCGAAGACTGCTGAAATATGAATAGGGCTGTGTGTATTAAATGCTGTGGCTATCAGTGCTGTTGCTGTTGACCGCTGTGGCCCTGATTAGAACCATGAGGCTGATGTTTAAGAGCCTGTGGGCCAATAAAGTTTTATGACTTGTTAGTTTTAATTAGGGAGTGCCTGAAGCAGTATGCTACATACTGTATAATTATTTGTTCCTGTTCTTTTATACTTTTTCCTCTCTGACTCAAACTGTGATCGATAAGTCCCTTATCTGTAGTCCGTAGTCTGCATAAAATCAAGAGTGATGTCGTCCTCATAAACAGAGAGAGAGAGAGAGAGAGAGAGAGAGAGACCCCACTGCTGAATGACGTCCCTGCCTGCCACTGATGGGAAAGGGGGGCTGTTTAAACGTCCTGAGCCCCAGACATCATCCATCATAGTCAGACAGGGGAATACACAGGATCTCCCCTTGGCGTTGAGAGGGGGGGGGGGGGGGGGGGAGAGGGAGAGAGAGAGAGAGAGGGAGGGAGAGAGAGTGAGAGAGAGAGTACAATTTTGATTTTAGGTTTTCGAGTGGCGTATGATGTTTTACTTGCGTAGAGAGAGAGAGAGAGAGAGAGAGAGAGAGAGAGAGAGAGAGAGAGAGAGAGAGAGAGAGAGGGAGAGGGAGTACAATTTAGATTTTAGGTTTTCGAGTGGCGTATGATGTTTTACTTGCGTCAATAGAAGAAGAGATGGTGAGAGACGTCACATTGCTCCTATTAATCAGTGGTGACATTTCCCACCGTGTTGGTCCTTTTGTCTTTGTTTCCTGATTCCTTTGTTCAGCCTGTTCCTTGTGTCTTTACTCAAGTCAGGTCAGGTCCCGTTTTCTCTGAAGCTTTGACAATATTATGTCAATTAGACACAAAGAAATCTATTTCTGTTGTGTGCAAACTTAGTATGTAACTATTTCCACTCTGGGCAAAATATTGTTCTTTTCTGAAGTGGTTCTGTATTCTGCCTGTATCAGAGGAGTGTTTGATGTCATTCTTTATTTCATTCCATTCATTACAATGAGCTCATCCTCTGAACTGTATGTACCTGGATACATGTCGATCTCTTACGGTGTCGGTGAGCACTGAAGCGTCAAGGTTAGTGCTTAATTAATATGAAGTAGGAAATAAGCAATGTCTTGTATCTACCATTTACATCCTTTACCTTTGTACTCACTCTACATCTGCTGAACAAAATTAGTTTCTTTGAATGAATCCCCTCTCCCCTGGGCACAGGGAATACAAATTACATCTTGTCCTTGGTTGTCAAGGATGTTCATCCATGTACGTGTATGTGTGGATGCATCCACCTCATGAACCATGTGCTTGGACTGAATGATGTGTTGTCAGCACGTGAGATGAAAGGTTTCTCTCTTTGGAGTGTTTTTCCTTGAAAAGTAAAGAGAGCTTTGACAATATTTTATACTACTATGTCATCTCGACTTCATCCTTGAGGTTGATGGCTCCTCCATCTCCCCATCTTCCGAAGTCCGCAACCTGGGCCTTATCCTTGACTCCACCCTCTCCTTCGAGTCACACATCAAATCCGTCACCAAATCTGCCTTCTTTCACGTCAATAGCATTGCCAGACTATGACCTTCCCTCACTTCCCTTTCCGTGGCCGAAACCCTTGTCCACGCCTTTGTCACCTTCCATCTAGACTACTACAATGGAGTCCTGTTCGGGGTTCCCAGCAAAGCCCTGGACAGGCTCCAGTATACAGAACTCAGCTGCCAGCTTGGCATCCACACCAAGCCCTGGCAGCACATCACCCCCACCCTCATTCACCTCCACTGGCCAAGTCCCGCATCACCTACAAAATCCTCCTTCTCACCTACAAATCCCTCCACGCCTGCGCCCCCCAGTACCTAACTGACCTTCTCTGCCAACACACCCCATCCCGGAACCTGCGGTCCTCAGACATGGGTCTGCTCTCTGTCTGTCTGACTTTCTGTCTGCAAAATCTGTAAAGCCTCCTTTGGGTTGAGAAAGGCGCTATATAAAACCAAGTTATTTATATTATTATTATTATTATTATTATTATTATTATTATTATTATTATTATTATTATTATTATTATTATTATAAAGGTACGGTCTGGTCTATCACAGAGATGCCCAGTTGAAAATATGTCCTTAAGGAATTGGGTTAAAGGGATAGTTTACTTTTTTACAACTTGTAGTCCTTACCTTGAAAGTAGTCTATGCGCCAGGCGAAACTGGTTCAGTTATTTAAATGAGAGTGATTGGGGAACAAAAAGAAAGTTTGACATTTGTGGCCGAGTCAAATGAGCTCTCAGTCTTTTTTTATTTTTTTTTGTTAGCAGTGGATAAAATTAGCTGACGTTAGTAATAGCTACATAAACAACTTAGCCAGGGGCATCCGCAGGGGAGGGTGAAAGTATTGCATCACGACTTGTGGTTATGGTGAGTTGTCAGAGGGAGGTATAGACAAGCATAAACACTTAATCACCTTTTCCCTTAAAGCTGACTCTGTGACGTTCAGGTTGCAATGTTTTGGTTATCACCCCTCGCCCCACCCCAACCTACCCCTTAGCAAAGCAGTCCTCCTTTTGCAGCCCTCTGCCGGTTGCTATTGCTTGATGCGTTTAGCCGGTACCTACTATTTGTACTATTGTGACTGCAAGTGCAAACAGAGTTCAAGCTCTTGATGAAGTTGATATAGCCTGCAGTTGGCCGATGTTTCACCGTACTTTCATTATTGGCTGTGGAGGAATTGAATCATCTTTTAATATCACAGATTTATTCAGGATGCCTGACAATGCCACAGAGTGGAGAACCTTAAACACTCCTGCCCAATACCCATGCAGTACAATACTAACATCCACCACCGGGTTAAAACATAAGGAGGAGAGACAGAAAAGAGACAGAAAGGAGAGAGAGAGAGGATTTAATAAATATAAGATGCTCAGACAGCCAATTCCAGACAGCAGTAAACACAAGTGATTTGTGCCAATTGTGGCATAAATTATATGAAACCACTCCTTTTCACATCGATCACATTGAACCAGATCGCAGCAGATGTTATGCAACACATAATTGCAGTGCTTCCACACACACAATGGAAAACAGGCAACCCGGTTGTTAAACACTCCTTAATTTATGGTTAATCTCAACTCTGTAACGAAAAGCATCTTTAAAAAATGTAAAAGGCTATTCAATAGGCCGAGTTCAGCTGCTTAAGGTGGTGATTCTGTATCAGAAATAGTTCTGCAGAAATAATGAGATACTATCAAGCATTGATGAAATTCTGCATTAAGTGGACTTTGCACCACAATCTGCAGCCAATAATTACTGTAGTAGGTTATGCAGTAGGTGAATATTTACGAGTCATGGCCTCTGTGCAAATCTTAAATTGCAAGCCATAAACTGCATTAAGGAAAAGCCTATTTTTTTAATACATACGGTAGTATCTGGTTCTTCAGTGCATGAGAGTAGCCTACAAATGAAGAATTGATTAGTTAGTTTATGAATTGATTAGTTAGCCATGAAAGTAAGTAGGTCTGCTTTCAATACTCATTTGGCTGATTGTGGCCACTCTGTTTAATGTTTCAGCCCATTTTAATATCAGAAGAAAAAAAAATAGCCCTATCAGTGAAATGGTAAATACTCACAAATCTGTAGAGAATGTTTTTGTCATTCCTTGTGTGGACTAGTCTCTCTCTCTCTCTCTCCCTCACTCTCTCTCTCTCTCCTCTGTCTCTCTCTCTAAAACACTTCAGGACTGGCCAATATATTTGGGTTCATGTCTCAGGGCTGCAACCCTGCCTAGTGGCAGGAACCATGGTTTAGTATGATTAAAAACCGAGGATCTAGACCAAAGTCAGCGAGTGGCCGCTGAATACACAATTGTCTTGCCACAAATACACACACTGACTCATCTGAAATACGTAGGAAAATTGGGAACAAGTCTTCATTGAGTCAGCATTATAAACATTTCCTCATTAATGAAAACCAAGGTAAGACTACAGTATTTCCATAAATAAAACATTCACAAGGCAATGATATCGGGAACAAGTCGGCAACCAATCAAAATGTTCAGACTTTTATTCTGAAAAATGTAAATAAATGTCAACATTGTTGAAAATCAATGACACACTCGCTAGAAAAAAACCCACTGCAATTGAATGGATTCGGTCGGTGAATAATCTGCACTACTCTAGCTAGATAGTAGTGGGGATTACTCACTGAATTCATTGCAATGTTTTGGCTTGACTAGCGAGTGTGTCATTGGTTTACATTAGAATAAAAGTCTGAACATTTGGTCGGTTGACGACTTTTTCCCGCTTTCACCAGCTGCCATCACAAAAAGGTTTGCTCAGACAGAATGAAGCCAACAGCAGGTAGGCATTGTATGGGATCCATGGGACAGGAGGTGACTTTGACTTTATAAACATTCATTATCACCCATGAAGGTCGAGGACATGATGACTAGAAAACACACAACGCTGTTGTTGGCACAGGCCATAAAGATAGGCTATGGCTCGTGTATACACTAATCATATTTCATTTCCTGGCTGAGTGAAGACCATAAAGGGAGACGATGGCTTATTAATCTTATTTTGTAGCCTAAATCCAACGATTGCTGGCACAATGGCTAATTTGATCCAGGGACTGCCTGGCAGAAGGCAATAGACGACATGAATATATGTAGATAGATAGATAGGTAGGTACTTTATTGATCCCAGAGGGGAAATTCAGAAATATGGGGGTCAACAACTAGCAAAGAGTTAGGTAGAGTACTACTAGAGTTATCAGTGAAAAGCTCATAAAATCCATGTGTCTTATCTCTTGACAATATATATGAGGCTTTACATTTACATTTAGTGCTTTTCATTACACAAGAATAATCTTAAAGGGCATAAAAAAAGATAACATAGACAAATAAAAGCACAAAAAAGCTAAACAAATATACCCCCAGGCGATCAGACTCTTCAACAAGCCCACTGTAGTCAATTGACTATCTTCCCCTTGCTCACCTCTTGTGCATGGACTACAGCAACCCTAATCTCAAGCCACCTTACTACTGTGATCTCTATTATCACTAGCGGCACCGCTAGTACACCCTGTCATGTCTTATCTGCACTAAAGCCACCTTATCTTGTTAGCCTATTATATTTGGTCTCTTATGTCCTGTACTACTGACACTTTTATCTTGAATTATGCTTGATTAATTATGCCCTATGTCTTGTGCTGCAATGCAATGTCAGGATCCGAAGCCTAAGAATTTTACTCTGTTACACTTGTGTAATGTGACGTAACAAATAAACTTGAGACTTGAGACTATACTGTATATATACATAAAAGCAGCTATCGCAGTCTAGGAGGAAGTGCAGGCCTGCCGATAATGATGTGTCTAAGGGACTGCTTTAAAAGCTCCAACACTCTGAACATCCCATACTTAAAGTCTCACTTGCCTTATCCATACAGTCTAGGACTGGACACTGTACACCTGGCTACAGGTGCTGAACACGGTTCATATTAACCCTTACATAGTGGACTATAAATACAACAGGGGAGGCTGGTCGAGGCCTTCCCCTATGACTAGTAATGTCTGAGTGGTTTCTTTACATATTCACAACCATGACGTCTTTCTGTGGGGATTATTTGCTCAAAGGCATAGTGATTTGTATCATTAAAATTAGTTCCCTTCTAGTGAATTTGTTTACAGTTATTAATTATTTCAGCACCATTCCATTAGTAATTTCTAAATCATGGGACAACTCTCTAAAGCTAGGGGCTCTAGGGAAGCACGTCATCAGCGTTAATTGAGCTCAGATGACTACATCTGATCACCTCTTTCACCTTCTGAAGATATTTTGTTTTAGATTAATATCCCAGTGTTATAATTCATACTGTGTAATTGATTCTGTAACAACTGAAGCCAACCCAGAACCCCCCACAGTTTATTTCAAGACAAAGGTTTCACCATTAAAATGGCCTATCACGTCCTGCGGAATAGAAATGTCAATGCCAGCAATAGAAGTGCTAGTCGAGGTAGAAATCAGAGGACGAGCTCATTGATGGGCATAGAATGGAGTGGAATGAGGAATAGTATCAAACACACTAACGAAATAGGCAACACTTGATTTGAAGTGCAGTATAATGTGTTTGATGCTGAGAGGACACAACGTCCTTAAGAAGTGTTTCATATCGTGGGTGGAAATGAGTTCTTTGACCTTTCGTTCGGGACTTTGGAGAACATTTCAAAATGTTTTCGTGTTGGCTCTATGAGTGTCACTTCATGTAGCCTCTTTTGAGTGGATTTTGTTATTTTCCCATCCTTTGTGCATTGCCTAACATCACTTGTTTTTTATTTTTTTTATTTGAAGTGATAATAAATAAATAATAAATAAATGATCAGTAGTAGTGATTTGTTGTCTTCTACCCAACGATAGCATCATCATCAACCCCTCCATGTTTTAATCATTCAGGTGTTTAATAAAGTAAAGTGTTTCAAGTACTTACACCTGTTTTGAGTTTTCTCACCACTTGTGAGTGTTGTAGACAGAGTGCTATAGCTTAAATCGAAAACACGAAAGAGTAGTCTTACAGTAGTAAACGTAGTTAATTGATTATCTAAGGAAGAAAAGTGTCTCAGTGTGGTCCCGCTGGGACCATATACACAGAAAAATGTATTCACTCACTGCAATGTAAGTCACTTTGGATAAAAGTGTCAGCTAAATGGCATATATTAAGCATAGATCAGTCAAATTTGATCCCATCTGAAAGTGAGCCTGAACGAAGCCAAAGTATTCCCTTTCTACTGTTATGTGTAGTTTCCACCGAAAGCAAACTTGCATTGCTGGGGGGTATTCCATCAAATCGCTGAAGGAAAAAACAGGCTTATTGTGACAACTCTTGTGAGATTTATACAAAAATCCAGACTTATTTTGATAAATCTCACAAGACTTATCAAAAATAAGCTTGGATTTTCCTTTAGCGAAGTTGATGGAATTCCCCCCTTATCTCGGCGTCAGCTGCATCTAGGTGTCAACAATCTATCATTTGAAAGGTGGACATGGACTATAGGGGATAGCTTTGTCCAGTAAACAGCCTCTCTATTGGACCACAGGAATCCCAAACCAAGGATCCCAAACCATGTCATTAATCTCAATCACATTAGTATTCATCCCATCAATAAGTAAGGTTAGGGTAATGCCAAACGTATGCTTGCTGATCATGTGACCTCTCCTCATCCGTTAATTAAATGCTTTAGTGTTTCTCTGATGGATTGCTTTTGTAAATAACGATTTCTCTTCCTTGTTTGGAGGAGGGGGTTGTGTGGGGGGTGAGTGGGGCACTAGTTATGAAAAGCGTCTTCTGCTGCCACATCAGGTATTGCTATGTTGTTTAATATGCACAACATGGAGAAGACAGATTTTGACGTGAAGGTACCCGTTCCAGATATAAACATCATCTTTATTTATGCAGAGAGACAGACTGAGACCAAGGTGCTCCCTGTTTGCAATACAAATATGATTACAAAACAACACCTTAAAAACAAAAGCATGTGTCTGTGTGACCCGGTTCCTAACCAATGACTTAAAACAAGTGTATGGGACCAAGTCCTCTGTGACTCAGTTGGTAGAGCATGGCCCTAACAACGCCTAGGTTGTGGGTTGATTCCCGCTGGGATCATATGAAAAGAAAGAAGTATGCACTCACTGTCAGTAAGTAAGTCGCTTTGGATAAAAGCGTCAGCTAAATGGCATAGGGCCTATATTATAAGTGTGTAAACCTCAGTCTACTCTGATGATCATTCCATGTCTGAGGAGCACAGTAGCTAAAAGCAGATTCTCTCCAACTTTGTACACACACCTGTGGGACGCAGGATACAGGCTATATATATATATATATATATATACAATGATGAGCAACAGGTGCGCACTGCCAGTAGGCTCCCTGGTTGTCACAGTGTCATCTTCCACAAAGATCTACAGTTGAGTTGATCTTGATATTGAATATATTACATATATTTTGCCTTGTTTTCAAGGGGAATTCTGAGCTTAACCATATTGGAGGCCTCGACTCTAAACAGAGCTATTAGTCACGCAGTACCTCCGAAATTGTAATCCAGTTTGCCAGATTCCTCTGTAATGTAATTCCCTCTCTGCCATATTACATTTGTGCACTGTTTGGCAGCCTCCCCATTGTTTCCTTGTACACTAATACTGTCGGCATAAATCATTGTCGCCGTATACGGTGTCATCAACACAGCCATTTAAGCTGAGCGTGGAGCAGGAACGAGAGTGAATATTCTCATTACTTAATGCACACTGTGTATCCTCGCTCAGACGTTAAATGACTCATTGCGTCTCTGAGGCGCTCAAACAGCTCAAACATCTCAAACAGCTCCGTCATTTGGGATAAAGGATTTGCCTTCTTACCCTCCCTCCTCCACTGTTTTTCTTGTCTTTTTTCATTTCATTTTTCATGAGAAATCATGGGTGGGTATTATTTGTAACGTTTTGTAGTGACACTTTGATTTAACCATGGGAAACAAAGACTATCTCTCATTATGACATGTAATGTTTTGTTCTAGAGACTGTTGTTTAAGACTGATAGATCAATTGATATAAATCCTTTCCCAGATTCTATGAAGCCCACTCTACTCAAGGGCGCAGTAAACTGTCAGTTTCCCTTTTATGAATGTTTGTTATGTTATAGAGAGGTGCATTGTGTGCCAGAGGAAAGCGAGCTTGAGGATCCATTAGTGCTTAAGGCCGTCTCCCTCCAGGACAGGATAATTATATCTGCAGATATTATTCTTTTTTCTCTTTGTTACAGCTGACACCCTTTTGCTGGGGACACACAATCTTCCAAGTTATCTAATCTTTGAAATAGTCACATTTTCTCTGAAATGTTTGAGGTAGTGCTCCTTGCCTAAGGGCCTACTGTACAGTACATGGTTAGCATTTCATGCTTATAGTGTCAAGGCAGTGTGACCTCTGACCCTGCTCAACAGGCCTTCTGTTAGTACCAACTAACTAGGCTCCTTGTCTGAGAGTCATGATGTTGGAGCAGTGGAGGAGAGAGATCTACGTTGTATCACAAATCAGTTTGAGCCAAACGTTGTCAAGTATCTTTTATCTTGTCGACAACATCTTTTATTACAGCATTACTACAACATCCATTACTCAACCACAATAAACATTTTAAAAAGACACCCGTTCAAAAAAAAAAATAAAAAAAAAAATAATAATAATAATAATAACTTTATTTGTATAGCACTTTACATCAAAGTGCTTTACAATAGATAAGCAACAGTTTAAAACAATTTAAAACAACTATTTAAATTTAAAAACACACAATTTCGCAGCACAAATACAATAGGTAAAAACAAACATTTTAAACAATTTAAAAACAACTATTTCAATTTAAAAACACACATAATTACACAGCACAAATACACAGCCTATGACATAGACAACAGAAAACAGGTGGGTCTTTAACTTAGTTTTGAACACTTTCACTGATTCTGCCTGTCTGATGTCCAATGGAAGACGGTTCCAGAGAGTTGGTGCACGGAAGGAAAACGCACGCTCACCGATTGTCTTTTTTCTGACTCTAGGAACAATCAGCAGGGCAGAGCCTTTTGAACGCAGAGCCCTTGAGGGCACAAAACAACACAGTACAGCCAAGATAGGCCTTCCTCTATGACTAGTAATGTCTGAGTGGTTTCTTTACATATTCACAACCATGACGTCTTTCTGTGGGGATTATTTGCGCAAAGGCATAGTGATTTGTATCATTAAAATGAGTTCCCTTCTAGTGAATTTGTTTACAGTTATTAATTATTTCAGCACCATTCCATTAGTAATTACTAAATCATGGGACAACTCTCTAAAGCTAGGGGCTCTAGGGAAGCACGTCATCAGCGTTAATTGAGCTCAGATGACTTCATCTGATCACCTCTTTCACCTTCTGAAGCTATTTTGTTTTATATAATTCATACTGTGTAATTGATTCTGTAACAACTGAAGCCAACCCAGAACCCCCCACAGTTTATTTCAAGACAAAGGTTTCACCATTCAAAAGGCCTATCTCATCCTGTGGAATAGAAATGTCCTGTAAAATGTCAAAGCATGGATCATGTCATCTATCAAGCTGATGTGGCCGGGCTGGCATACAGGGCTTTGTAAGAAGCTCAATCCTAGCCCTCAGTCTGATGGATATGAAGAGGTGGGACAGGTCACAGATGAACCCGGTGATTGATCTAGAGGATTAAGTGAGCCATCACTACTGTTGCACACTTTCAACAAAGCCTCTGATTTGAGGAGGCGTCAGAGGAAAAAAACAACAGAAATGCTCGGGTGTGATAAATGATCAAAAGCTCTATGGGACATTTACTACAGTGCATTGCATCCACTGTTATTAGGTTGTAGCTAGCATGTTTTTGTTGAATTGGATTAACATGACTTCTTCACAAATCTCAGCATGAATTCCTGATTCAAGTTCATGTACCAAGCATGGAGGATACCAAGCAAGTGGCCTTGGGTCATAACTCTTACAAGCTTACTCTTTATGTTTTCATTTATTTTCAATACCCGCTCGTATTTTATGAAATAGTTTTCTCTGGTCACTTCTTCACTTTAGGTTCGATCGAAAAAGACAAAAAAACCTCTTTCTTCTGGGTGAATGTGAAGAAGGCGTTTGTCATTGACATGGTTCCTGTAAAGCTCTGCAGCAGATTCAAGGTTAAGCTTTTCAGAGGCTCTTAAAAACGGTGAGCTTTTTCCAATGTGTGGGAATGATAAGTGTGGCCTTTAAAGTGTTACCACCACCAGTGTTACGCTGAAGCAAAGTCCTTGAGCCAACATACCTAGCCCTGCACTGTGGGCGTTTTGGCCCTTTATAAAAATAAATAAATAGAGATAGAGGTGTGTGGTTTGACACGGACATAGTGGAACAAAGGCAATGCTTCAATAATTGAGAAATTGTTTGGCGATGACTCAGTCCTCATTAAGCAACACAGGAACACTTAATTGAAAGGCAGTGAGTGATGGAGGGGATGTGTCAGCAGCTGTATTTGCCTTTGGTTTGTTTACTTTCTAGAAAGGAAAATGGGGATACTGTACATGTTACCATCCCATGTTTACAAAAGTAAAACAAAGACAGCAATCAAACAAGAGATAATATCCTGTCTCTTTTAATGATCCTGTTCTTCATATTATATGAGCGTAATGTTTGTCCTTTGCAGTGTTTTATTCCATTGAAATACAGCATGTTTTGCTTGATATTGTTGTAGTCTATCTAATTTACCTAGATGTGTAACTATGACACCCATCATAAAATTCAACACATTATAGTAGGTATCAAGGCTGTGTGCTGGGAAGCTTTGTTAGTGCATAGGTGAAATTATGCGGGGTGGTGCTCATTTTGAATTTCCTGTCCATTTTGAACTTGTTTGTTCTCTCTTCTCACTTAAAATGTAGTTTTTGATCATTAATATTGTCTGAGGTGGTTTTCCTTGCATCTTTTCACAACCTTTCAACAACCACTGATTAGATTAGATTAGATTAGATTCAACTTTATTGTCATTGCAGAGTACAAGTACCAGACAACGAAATGCAGTTTAGCATCTAACCTGAAGTGCAAATAGTGATATAGTGCAAAACATGACATTGTAGACAAAATAGGATATGTACAGTTATGAAGTGATAAGTATGTTAAGTACAGTAGGTAGTAGATATACAAGAGATGGATAACAGTAGATATGTACAGTTACGGTATATATGCACAGTATGGTGTATACAGATGTATAAATTAGCGACTAATATCAAAAGTGGGGTATGTGCCAAAAATAAGTAGTGCAAAGGGTATTGAGTGTTCCCAGTGACTAGGGGTGTGTGCAAACAGCAGTAGAGCAAAGGCTAAATAGCACTAGTATAAATGTATTTCGGCTTTGATGGATTTTCTTCTTTGACTTGGATACTGTGCATTCCAAGCACATACTTGTTAACCTCATTACAAAGACTTGACTCTGTTCTGCCTGGGAGCCACAGAATACAGGATTCAGTTAATTAATTTTTCTCCAGAGGGTGAACAAACTGACCCAAAATGTAAACATTCTCGAGTGCCAAGAGTGACTTTATTCACCCAATAATCCATAAATGATGATGCAACATTTTTGTAACCAATCAAAGTGTTGTTGCTAGGTAAACACCACTTAAAACACTTAGCACTCTTGGTGATGAGTGTCTCCGGCAGTCACCTGCATTTGTCCCCTCATATCCTCAGTTACTGTCCTCCACTTATAATTCATAACTCTACTAGTATGAATGGGAGATGGATTGATCCCAGGAACAGTTGTTAATGGATGAGGTTTTTGTGGGCCTGTTGCCATTTTGATGCATCTCTCTCAATAAAAGATGGTTGCTCTTTAATCAAGAAAGCTTCTCACGGACTGACATACTTTGAAGATTTGTTTTGGGGAGGGGGATGGGCCTAGGAAGGACCTTGACGGCTCAAGCAACATGATGTCAAGTGCTTCAGATATGTCAAAGTGAAGAAAGAGAGAGTGAGAGAGAGAGAGAGAGAGAGAGAGAGCATGAGCGAGAGAATAAAGTAAAAGAGAATACATTGAAAGTAAAAGAGAATACACCTGTTTGTGCACTTTGGAGGCCAGGTCAAGGTGAGGGACAAAACACTTTCAATCACATAGAAACACAATCAATGAGCATTGGGAAGATGAGACTATACATTCAATGTTTCCTTAACCATGTTGCACATACAGTTTACATATTTTTACATTTACATTTTAGACATTTAGTAGATGCCTTTAGTTTAGCCAAAGAGACTTACAACAAATGTACTTAGACTAAGTGAATCATCGATACAGTCATGATGAACTAATCTATGATCGGACCAGGGGCCATTAGCAGTCCCAACGCCAGAAGAACAGTATAGAGAAACTGTATTATAACTACAGTCACTTAACACTGTTGTCAAGACTTTTCAAGAATTGATCCACGCTCGCTCACGCACGCACACACACACACACACACACACACACACACAGACGCACACACACACACACACACACACACACACACACACACACACACACACACACACACACACACACACACACACTGTCTGTTGTTTCCTATAACTGCAACAAGGGGGGATAGTGTACAATGCCACACACTCCACAGTGTTGAACTATAGAAATTATTTTAAACAACAGAATGTTCAGTTAACCAACCCAGAGAGTGATCAAGGGGATCTGTCTAGTTGTCTAGCTGTCTAGTTGTCTAGCTGTCTAGTTGTCTAGCTGTCTAGTTGTCTAGCTGTCTATCTGTCTAGCTGTCTAGCTGTTTAGCTGTCTAGTTGTCTAGCTGTCTAGTTGTCTAGTTGTCTAGCTGTCTATCTGTCTATCTGTCTAGCGGTCTATCTGTCTAGCTGTCTATCTGTCTATGTTACTGTGTCCGCGAATGCTATGCTATTGTTGTGCTAGGTGCATTGCCTGACTGTGTCCGCGAATGCTATGCTATTGTTATGCTATGTTGAATGGTGTACTAGTTTTCACTGAATAAATCGCGATTTCTTTCAAAGAAGGTAGCAGGTGTGTATGTCCATGTCAAGGAGAAGGTACGACTTGTATGACAGTAGTGTGATTAGGACATAAGTTGAGGATATGAGTGTAGTTGTACTTTAGCCTGTGGAGACGCGATAGCATTATATGTGTTTTCATATATAAACGGGTTATTTTGATAAACCGGATACATTTTGTGAATATATATGGTTACTTTCTCGCCTGAAAACATATTAAAACTTCATAAAATGACATATTAACACTTGTAGAGGCAAATTAAAGCTTTTCGCTAATGGGCTGTCAAAACGGAGGTTTCAAAAACACTAGACTGACGTGTCACAGTCGCCAGCTGGTCGTGACGCGTGCGCGTGCCAGCTGGTCGTGACGCGTTAGGCCGCACCCCCGGCAGCTTTTGGCAAGCGGCAGGTTTTGGCCTGACAGATCCTAGCGCTGACCAGAACATGGCAACAGTTATGCACACAGATTGGATTGGAAGGGATACAGTCAGTTGGAAAGGATACGGTAAGTTAAACGTTTCTGGTGTCTAGTTATACAAAAAGTTATGGAAAGCCATCTTTGGTATCTTTGGATCGGAATATAGTACTGTATATCTTCAAATTGAATGGATCGGTGGAATCAAATGAGCGAAATCCTGTTGATTCTGAGTTGATTAAAACATGGGTGTTTCAGGGATTGGTCATGTGCGTTTGCAACACAGTGAAACGCAAGGTCTTGTGTAAGCTTGCGAGTGACAAAGTGTTACAAAGTGTTTTGTGGCAGCGTGAAGCATGCCAAACATTGGACAATTATGTAGTCATGCTCCCAAACCCTCTTTTGTCACGTTTCCTCTATTTTGAGATTTTGTTTGTCTTCACAGACCTAAATGGACCTGCTGACATGTTGACTCATGGGACTGCTGGATGCACACACTGTTGGTTGGTCTCATTTCACCCAGCTGGGAGTTTGACGGCTTAATTGCGGCTGCATGGATTAGTGGGCGGGTGTTTAGTGTTTGCTCGCCCTGTTCCCCTTTCAAAGTGTGATGCCTTGAACCCCCCCTTACTTTACCCAGACTATTAATGAGCACACGCACGCATGTACGCACATACACACACACACACACACACACACACACACACACACACACACACACACACACACACACACACACACACACACACACACACACACCATCTACTGTATAAAGACCACCCACCATGCTACCTCACTCCTCCACCTATGTGAACAGTCTCTCTATGCCTGTTATGTCAGTCAACTCAGAGGGGATGAAATTAGTCCATCCTAGTGAACTGAAGATGTCTTTTAATTAAAAAATCCCCCTTCTAGTACATTATGCTTCTGGGGAAGAAATTGCTTTGAGAAGAACATGTTCCTGTTCTGATGTAACAGTTGGTGTGACAGTTTGCAGAGTCCAGAACAACTGTTATTAAATATGTGAGTCTGGTGAAAAAGTCTTCAAGTAGGGCAAGGTCATTTTCCCGTTTTTTTCCAGATTATGAAAGTGCAGATTGTAAGCTTTCAAATGATGTGTCATATATTGAAATCAGAAGATATGCTTATTTGAATGTTGGTACACCTCAAACCAAATACCTGAGAAACTCGCTCTGAATCAAAACACACACAAAACATCTGCTAGTAACTAGCAACTAAGAAGGAACGTTGCTATGACATCTAACTGCATGTTTAGCACATCACAACATGCTGATAGAACATGAACATGCTAAAAACACATAACTACACATAACTAGATGATCACACAGTCCTTGCTTTTGAACAAGTCATAAAACGTAAGTTTGTTAACAAGCCATGTATGTATCACTTACCCAGTAGCCTACGGCAGACAATACAGTGAATCCAATTCACAAATTATAAGTATTTAGTGATCCTAAAACTGTTGCTTGTTATATCGAGTGGGCTCTTCAACACTTAAATGTTTGTAATATGAAACAAAAACGGAAAACACTTTAAAAAAAGAGAAGCTTTTTGGTCATTTGCGCAACTTCAGAACTGCCGACATGCGGACCTTTTCACCAGACCGTGTCACATATTGTATTGAAATCTCATCAAACTCAATATTACAGGAAACATTCAGACATAGAACGAAAACAGTCAAAAAGAATATTGTGCTGGCCTTTTTTTCTTATACATTTTTTACGATTTTAAAATGCTGTAGGGGTTCTAACTAACCTTTAACTCATCTAATCTTGCTGTGGGTACTTATCCACTGTGTGAAATCTCAGTGCCTGAGGATATAGAGTAATTATCATGGAGGTGGGGGGGGGGGGGTTCTCTTCTCTTCATACCAGACAGGTCTGAGAGACATATCACCCGCTGAAATGGAACAAAATGGATCAATGGGGAGATGCTGCTTTGAATTCTGGACACTCTTATCAGGTCCGCCCAGTGCTCTGTGTCATCAGACATGGAGCATATCTCCTACCGCTCTTACCGCATGTCCTCCCCCAAAAAAAAATATAGGGCTGGATCACACAATTTGCGTCTCATTTTCAGTTAAATTCGGGTCCAGTCTTGCCAATTGAATGTTTATCATCACAGTGGTAGATTGTGTTGTCATGCAGTAATAAGATGCTATTATCATGTCATGTTGATTGACTGTGTGGTGAATGACTGATGTCTTCACCTGCTTGGAGAATGTTAGAAGGAATATTATTAGAACGTTCCCTCTAGAGTAGGACGATTGTCAGTGGATTTTTAGCCTGGTTCCAGACCTGTATGTCTGTTTCTAGATCTGCATGCTTGGTTCCCGAGCTGTTATGTCTGTTCCTAGAACTGTATCTCTGTTTATAAATCTGTATGTCTGTTTCCAGATCTGTATGTCTGTTTCCAGATCTGTATGTCTGTTTCTAAATCTGTATGTCTGTTTCTAGATCTGTATGTCTGTTTCTAGATCTGTATGTCTGTTTCTAAATCTGTATGTCTGTTTCTAGATCTGTATGTCTATTTCTAGATCTGTATGTCTGTTTCTAAATCTGTATGTCTGTTTCTAGATCTGTATGTCTGTTTCTAGATCTGTATGTCTGTTTCTAAATCTGTATGTCTGTTTCTAGATCTGTATGTCTGTTTCTAGATATGTATGTCTGTTTCTAGATATGTATTTCTGTTTCTAGATATGTATGTCTGTTTCTAGATCTGTATGTCTGTTTCTAAATCTGTATGTCTGTTTCTAGATCTGTATGTCTGTTTCTAGATCTGTATGTCTGTTTCTAGATATGTATGTCTGTTTCTAGATCTGTATGTCTGTTTCTAGATATGTATGTCTGTTTCTAGATATGTATTTCTGTTTCTAGATATGTATGTCTGTTTCTAGATCTGTATGTCTGTTTCTAGATATGTATGTCTGTTTCTAGATATGTATGTCTGTTTCTAGATCTGTATGTTTGTTTCTAGATATGTATTTCTGTTTCTAGATATGTATGTCTGTTTCTAGATCTGTATGTCTGTTTCTAGATATGTATTTCTGTTTCTAGAACTGTATGTTTGTTTCTAGATATGTACTGTATGTCTTTTTCTAAATCAGTATGTCTGTTTCTAGATCTGTATGTCTGTTTCTAGATCTGTATGTCTGTTTCTAGATATGTATTTCTGTTTCTAGATATGTATGTCTGTTTCTAAATCTGTATGTCTGTTTCTAGATCTGCATGCTTGGTTCCCGAGCTGTTATGTCTGTTCCTAGAACTGTATCTCTGTTTATAAATCTGTATGTCTGTTTCCAGATCTGTATGTCTGTTTCCAGATCTGTATGTCTGTTTCTAAATCTGTATTTCTGTTTCTAGATCTGTATGTCTGTTTCTAGATCTGTATGTCTGTTTCTAGATATGTATGTCTGTTTCTAGATCTGTATGTCTGTTTCTAGATCTGTATGTCTGTTTCCAGATCTGTATGTCTGTTTCCAGATCTGTATGTCTGTTTCTAAATCTGTATTTCTGTTTCTAGATCTGTATGTCTGTTTCTAGATCTGTATGTCTGTTTCTAGATATGTATGTCTGTTTCTAGATCTGTATGTCTGTTTCTAGATCTGTATGTCTGTTTCTAGATATGTATGTCTGTTTCTAGATATGTATGTCTGTTTCTAGATATGTATTTCTGTTTCTAGATATGTATGTCTGTTTCTAAATCTGTATGTTTGTTTCTAGATATGTACTGTATGTCTTTTTCTAAATCAGTATGTCTGTTTCTAGATCTGTATGTCTGTTTCTAGATCTGTATGTCTGTTTCTAGATATGTATTTCTGTTTCTAGATATGTATGTCTGTTTCTAAATCTGTATGTCTGTTTCTAGATCTGTATGTCTGTTTCTAGATATGTATGTCTGTTTCTAGATATGTATGTCTGTTTCTAGATCTGTATGTCTGTTTCTAGATATGTATGTCTGTTTCTAGATATGTATGTCTGTTTCTAGATATGTATGTCTGTTTCCAGATCTGCATGCTTGGTTCTCGAGCTGTATGTCTGTTTATAGATCTGTATGCCTTGCTCATGATCTGTTCCCAGATTCTAAGAAGGTTCAACCTTTGTCATTGTACAACAAAATGTATTTTATGCCCTAGGCAAGGGGTCAGAGCCATAGAAGGCGACCCTGTAGCAATTAGGGGTTCAGTGGCTTGCTCAAGGACACTTCGACACATGGCCAGCCGGGGTTCAAACCGTTGAGCTGCAGACCTTGAGATCATTAGACGCTGGCTCTACCGGCTGAGCCGCAGCCACCCCATAGTTTTTTGTTTTTTCATCCATGGGGCAGTCCCACTCATATTTTCTTTTTATTGTGATAGAGACAGTAGAGATTTGACAGGAAGGATGGGTGAGAGAGAGAGAAGGGATGACATGCAGGATATGTCCGCGGCTGGAATCGAACCGGGAACCCTGCGGTTACATGGTCACTGCTTAGTCCGCTACGTCACCTAAGCGCCCCAGCCACCCCATCGTTTAGCATGAATATGACAGGGCAATTGCGTATCCTAATGCTTACTCAGGTCTGGGACCAGGCTGGTGGATCAATAAGTCATTCTGGACACATCACCCCTCTTTCAGTTGGGAAAAATAAAACCACACAGAACCGGAAACGGGATTCCAAGTTGTAGGCTTGCATGGCATTTGTCAGGCTTTGATGCGATGATCAAAAACTGGGCCCTATTAGCATGAGTTAATGAGTCTCTATGGAGCTTTGAGTGTCAGCTAGATGTCTGTCTGGTTCTGTTTGATGGGCTCAGCACCTCCTGAGAGATGACCTTTGACCCTGTTGGAGACTACATCAGGTGATCTGGATGGGATACAATTAGACTTGAAAGGATTCACAGGCTGTTTCATCAGCCAAACTTTGTTTCATCAGCATTACTTTGCTGTACTAGTGACACAGCCAGGGCGGCTGTGGCGCAGGAGGTAGAGCCGGCGTCTAATGATCGCAAGGTCGACAGATCGGTGGTTCGAACCCCAGGCTGGCCACATGTCGAGGTGTCCTTCGGCAAGACACTGATCCACAAATTGCTCCCAATGGTAGCTTGCCACCTTTGGTGTGTGAATGGGTGAATGAGAGGCCATTGTAAAGTGCTTTGGAATAAGGCGCTATATAAGTCAGTCCATTTAGCCAGGACTGTAATACATTGAGAGATTTCGCTCAGTCATTGGATAGAAGACAGTGGGTGTCTTTGTCGGACTTCTAAAAAGGTAAAAGATTAAAAGGCTCATTAGCACCGCAAACAAATCAATATGCCACTGACCCCTGCTCTTTGTTTAAGGATCATGCTTTGCTAATGAGCCATTCACCATCGGAGCACAAGAGTTCAGAAGAAGTTAAACAAGGGTTTCGGAAGACAGAATATTGACGACCGCGGCTTCCACAACATCTCCTGGACGTCTTCTAGCATAACTGGATGCTCTCTGAGACCCTCTATAGACCCTTAACCTGAAGAACCAGAAGGAACAATTCTTCTTCTGTCATCTTTCTTTCCTACTCATTTCGTTCCCATTCACCATTTCTTCCGTTTTCTTTTTAATTCATCCCATTCTTTTTCACTGACCCTGACCTTGCTCCCAGGTACATAACTGTGTGCACGTACATAATTCAGTATTATTCATTCCAGATGAATTTGTCATTGGGTGACGCTCCCCTGTATGTCCTTGGAACGATATTAAGCGTGAAAATGCATGTTCAGGTTTTGGAGCTGGTTTACATAAATAAAGGCTATGTACACTATCCACTATACTGTACTGTACAGATAGACGACTAGGGTTGTCATATTGCACATAGTAAACAGCCTTGACCTTAAACCCATTTGTCACATTGCTACAGCAAATATCCAAGCCAGCGTATTCAAAAGTGTCCCGTTGTTTGCAATGCTCTGGCCTCGAAATGGGCAATGTTGTCTTGGACAATCAGTATTGGTCCTTCTATCCCTTTTCTGTCAATGTTGGTCTTCTGTGGCTCAGTTAGTAGAGCATGGTGCTTAGGTTGTGGGTTTGGATCCCTTTTTTTTGTTGGATAGAAACATCAGCTAAATGGAATATATATATATAGATATATATATATTTATATACTGTATGTCCTTTCTGTCAGTGATGAACATATATGGCTGTTGGAGATACAAGTAGTACTGTATCCTGTTTTGTTATGTGGCAGTGATTCAGATTTTGTTTTTATATTGTAATCCACTCTGTATACCTACTAATATATACAGTTTCCCGGACACAGATTAAGCCTATTTTAGACTAAAATAACGTTTTCAATAGAATACCTCCAGTGAAGATACATTTTAATTTAGGATTAGGCTTAATCAGTGTCTGGAAAATCCAGCCCCTTGAACCCAGTGTACCGTGCAGGTATGTTATACATGTGAATCTGCATGTTTAACATTCAAGGACATCTGTAGGTCTTACATACAAAGCAAGAACATGAGGTCTCTCGCAAAACACACCCAGTACATACTGTACCACAGGCCATCGAAGATCAAATCGGTGGTACAATTCAGTGTGTGTTGGTGTGTTTGTTGCGCTGTGGCATTTTCATATTGATTGGCGGTGTCGTGTGGCAGCGTGTTCTGGTGGCAAGTAAGCGGAAGATGAAGAGATAGAACGTCACTCCTTCTCATCGAGGTGTCACTCAGAATAGTGACTCTATTCTCAACGCTGCCTCTTCGCATTAGACTCCTGATTACCACCAAGCTGATTGACTCCTCCTCAGCGACATGGCTATCTTCGCTGTGTCTCTGTGTACATACTACAGCATGTGTGTAAGCAGGGTGGTGGAGGTAGAAATCAGAAGACGGGCTCGTTGTAACCAGTGAGAACCCCACTATTCCCACATCTGAAAATTCACCCTTTTGGCCATCAAAGCTCAGTATAAAGTAAAACAATTAAATAAAAAATGATTTAGGGCCACAGCCCTAAATGTGGCTGTGCTGCCCTGCTGTCCATCTTGAAATCTTCATCGGACCTGCTTTATTCAGCTTCTGCAGACTATAAACGGTCGACGGCATGCAGACCTCCTGAGGGGAGGACGGGAGCTGCTGAGAGATTCTGACATGTCAGAGGAATTAATGTTAGTTCCGAAATGTCAGAGTATTTTTTATTGAACAGATGCTGTCTTCAATAAAAAGCCATTCTGGTCCCCTGAGTTCTAAGAATATCAGTGAAAGAAAAAGTTTGAATACCACACTTTTACCATCGGCAGACGTGCTCAGATACACACTTGATGGCTTACATTTGTACAGCTGAATGATTCTTTTCTTCTTTTTTCCCCTTTTTTTCCCCCTTTTAACCATTTAGCAGACGCTTTTATCCAAAGCGACTTTTATAGGGACAATTACAAGAGATTACAGGGACCGTCTCCCTGGGGTAATTTAGGGCTAAGTGGCTTACTCAAGGGCACACTAGTGGTGGTGTTCCCAGGTGGGATTTCAACTCATGGCCTCCTGATCACCAGTCCAGTTGTGGCTCAGGAGGTAGAGCCGGCGTCTAATGATCGCATGGTCGGGAGCTCGGTGGTTCGAACCCTGGCTGTCCACGTGTTGGTGTCCTTGAGCACGGTACTGAACCCCTAATTGCTCCAGGGTCGCCGTCTATCGCTGACCCCTTGCCTAGAGCATAAAATACCAAATTCCAACAATATGTTACTTCGTTTACATGAAGGGCTGTGAGAACGCAAATCAGAGAAATAATTTATGCAACAATGTTGCGAACTCATCCACTTGCTCCGGGTCTCAATTCAGACTTTCATGTGAGAACATGACCTCAATCTCCCAGTGGCTGCTGCCTATCACTCCAGTCCAGTCCAGGGTGTATTTCTGTAACTCTGACTTACTTGTATCAAAGCCAAGGAAATAACACATCAATGTCGTTACCAAGAATATTATGAACATCTCTTCCCTTTCACTGAATATCCCTCTCAGAATCTCAAAGGAGACTCTCCAGAGAGAGTGCAGTGATTTGGTATGTGAAGATAAAAATACCTTAGATGGAAACTGTATTAGAATGATCATTGTTCCACAGAGAAAACCTGCTGAATAATTGACTTTTAATAATTAATGCACCCTTCACCTCCATCTCCTATTAATTTTCTTGAAGGGGTAAGTTCAGAGGGAGAAGTGATGAGTTGGGAAATGGTATGACCATTGCAGGGGCTAGTGGAGGTAGAAATTGGAGGACTGGTTTATTGTAATGCATGGAACGGAATGAGGAATGGTATTAAACACGTCTTTCATATCATTCCTCATTCCGTACCACGCATTACAATGAGCCCGTCCTCTGATTTCTACCTCCATCAGACTCCCCTGCAATGGTCATACCATTTCCCCACTCATCTCCTCTCAGAGTTCGTTCTGAAGGAAGTCACATGGTGGAGTCGGGGATAGAGGAGGGATAAAAAAAATCTAGCGACAAGAAGGTAATTAAATTTCCTTTTTACCAAAAAGATGAAAATGAAAAAGTTCAAATGTCACACAGGCCTCAACAATGTTACTAATATAATACACACCTACCTAACTAAACTACATTTGTGCAATTGAAAAACATCATGACATTAACCATAACAATGTAAGGGTAGTGGGCAGTGCAAATGATGTGCAGTATAATATAATCTATAGTGCAAAAATAATTGTTCCATGGGTAGCAGCAATAGATAATGGGATGTAATGTAAATTACATAGAGCAGAATGTTGGTGTGTGTGTGTGTGTGTGGGAGGGTCAGTGGGAGCAGGGGTGAGTCAGCAAACTTAATAATGGTTTTGGAGGGTTGTGTGGCCATGCAGTCGTGGGTGTACAGGGACTACAGGAGGGGACTAATGGCGCTTTTCCACTACCGTGTCTGCCGGGCCGCGTGATCCCGGGTTTGTTTTGCTTTCTCCACTGCCAACCGAGCCGTACCGGGCCATAGTACCCGTGCCGTTTTTAGTTCCAGTTCGAGATGGGTACTTTCGGTACTTTCGTGCCAGGCTGTGTGTGACATGTGACGCAGCAGACCATTGATTGGTCAATGGAAATCGTCAACATCGTCATCCCATGTTCATAGACTTCATCGCTAAACGCCATTTTTAAATACCACAACAGATTTCACTCTCGGAAAATGTCACTTACTGTTTCTGTAATAACTTATTAATAAAGATTTGAAAAATTATGATAACCATCTTATTAGTTTAGTTTAACTTTTATTCCGATTTTTTTGGGGGGATTTGTATTCAGCAAAAAAAAATCAGACTTTTATTCTGAAAGAAAAGTTTCAGACTTTTATTCTGAATTTATTCTGAATCCCATGTTCATAGACTTCATCGATAACCTCCATTTTAAAATACCACAACAGATTTCACTCTCTGAAAATGTCACTTACTGTTTCTGTAATAACTTATTAATAAAGATTAGAAAAATTATGATAACCATCTTATTATCTTAGTTTAATGTCATTTCAATGCATCATAGAACTTGCGTGTGGGGGGGGGGCGGTACTTCAGTGACACTGCCACTTCCTCCCGAAGTCAGCAGATTACATTTTAGAAGTTGACAGCTTGTTATCACTCTGCTTGGCAGGAGGGCTTAATCTTTTGTTCTTTCTTGGGGGAGTTGGGAGCGGTGGGGGGGGGGGAGGGGGGGGGGGGAGAGAGTCAGGGGCTGAGGTTCAGGCCACTGACTCCTCAAATTATCTCCCTGTAAAAATTGCCAGCTGAATGGAAAATGTGAAAGTCTCTCTCCTTTGTAGCTGTTTCAGATATTGTAGCTACAATACTATTCCTGTCATACCCTGGTGAGAGGTACTTCTTTGTGTACCTGTTGAAAAACGAGACGTGCGATAGTTCTGAGAAATGAACGATAATACAATTGAATAGCATTTAATCGTCGGTGAGGAAGGCTTGCACTTCAACTCATCCTTTGAGGTCGGCACACCTTTACTGTATATACACATCTGTTTGAACAAGCATAACAAAAAAAAATCGCTATTATGGTGATGTGCTGTGCCTATGCTAGACCGTTCCTGTCACAGCTCCGCCCCTGGCTCATCAGCCGTCTATCAGTGGTGCCAGGTGTGGCCGATTAAGACCGCGACTGGCTCCTACTTAAGCTCTGCTCCTGCTTCCAGTCAACGCCAGATCGTAGCCATTTATGGTTGGTTCCAGTGTTCGTTCCCTCTACTCTATCCGTTACCCGTTACCCTAGCCTAACCCTATTCTCCCTGTTCCCCGTTAAGGATTCCCTGCCTGCCGACCTCCTGCCTGCCTGACTACCCTGCTCCCTGCCTGATCCCTGCCTGCCTATTACTATTCCTCCTGCCTGACCCCCTGCCTGTCTGCCGACCACTCCGCCTGCCTGACCCCCTGCCTGTCTGCCGACCACTCCGCCTGCCTGACCCCCTGCCTGTCTGCCGACCACTCCGCCTTCCTGACCCCCTGCCTGTCTGACTACCTGCCTGACCCCCTGCCTGTCTGACTACCTGCCTACCTACCTGACCCCCTGCCTATTCTACCTACCTCCAGCCTGCTCCCCCTGACACCCCTACCCTACAATAAATCACTATTATTGTTGTACTACCTGTTCTCCGTTGTCTGCTTCTGGGTTCCGCCCTCTGGTCGTGACAGTTCCTCAGTCCAGCGCGCTTCATCATCCCCCTTCTAAAACTGCAATCCCCCCTTTTCATCCCTTATGTCATTTTATCAATGAACATGGTATTACTGTTATTTCAACATTCAAGCCTCTTTCACACATAGTTCCCTATAATTTCTAAGGAATCCCAAGCTGTGCCGACCAGGCGTTTTCGCCGTTCACTCATGAGCCAAATGCCGGTAGATTCGCGTCTTGCCCCCTTTAACACATGTCAGCGTTTCCCTGGTTGCGCGATCTACTAGAACTACTAGATCTACTAGAACTGAAAGCGGCAAGTAACAGGCACGTAACATCCATATGCTGTATAAATAAATATATTTGACTACCAGCAAGACACCGGAGCACTCGTATCTATAAGAAACACAGAGATTGTATGAGCCCCGCCGTCAGTCCAATGGGAGCGTCAAGCACAGCCTTTCTGTAGAAATACATTGCTCCTTATCTAACGTTATATATCTAACGTTACATGTTTTAAGGCTGATCTGTGCATGATAGTGCTGCATTTTGACATAATTCTTATCGCATTTCCCCCCGTTGAGCTGTATACCGGCACTTATTAAAGTGAAGTGCTCTTATGACACTTAACTCCTCCTACTGTCACCGCTCGTTCCTGGTCTGTTGTGTATAATGGAGAACGTATCCTACCCGTACCATACCGAACTTTTCAAATGCGTAAAAAAGCCATAAAAAAGTTTTCAAAAGCCGTACCGGTCTGGTCAATGGAAAAGCGCCATAAGCATGCTGCCCTGTGGGGCCCCAATGTTAATTATGTTAAGTCAGTGTGGGGGAGGAGTTGTTAATCTCCAGGGTTTCTTCCTGAGTTTGATGATAAGCGTGGAGAGCACAATGGTGTTATCTCAGCTGTAGTCAGTGAACAACATTCTCCAGGTACGATAGGCGGGTGTTGAGTGCAATGGCAATGGCGTCAATCGTAGATCTATTGCTCCGGCAAGCAAACTGGAGTGGGTCCAGGGTGTCTGGTACAATGGAATCGGTGTTGGCCTCTCAAATAATTTCCTGGTAATGGATGTGAGTGCCATGGGGGGTGATAATCATTTGGCATGTTATTGTTGTTTTTTGGGACACAGGAACAATGGTGGTCACCTTGAAAGAGGTGAGGGGGATCACAGACTGGGACAGGGAAAGGTTGAATATGTCTGTGAACACGGCTGCCAGCTGCCATGCTCTGAGGATGTCACCGGGTATCTCATCTGGGCCAGCTGCTTTTATGGGTGTTCAGTGTTCACCTGCTTAAAAGTCTAACTCACGTCAGCCACGGAGAGCGAGAGCACACAGTCCTCAATGTCCTCAAATCTTGAATAGGAGTTCAGCTCCCCTGGGGTGGAGGCATCACTGTGCTGCATGTCACTCTGCTTTTCTCCTTTGTTCTCTGAGATAGATTTTTTTTTATCATTGTCACACGCAACCTGCATCCGAGCTGCTGAATTACGATTCTGCTTTGTCTCAGAGATGCCTATGGGCTGCATTGATGGATCTCCGAGGTTATAACAGAGCTGTTTGTATGCGTCCACATCTCCAGGTTCCGAATGCGGTGTCCCGAGGTGCCTTGAACAGAGCACTGATCCCTCCATCCATCCATCCAAAGTTGCCGGTTTGGAAACGAGCAGGCCGGCATCCGCAGGGGACGAAGCCGTAGTTGCGGACGCGGACATTGTTGTAGAAGAACGGCCTGAGTAAAGAGAAATACATCTGACAAAACTCAAAAGGATAGCAACTTCAAAAATGTGTTTTATTCTTCACAGCTCAGTCAAAGAGCAGTTCGTCTGTTAGAATTGTGTGTGCAGAATACGATTAGGAAGTAAACACTTTCAGTAATGCGGTAAAGGGACAAATGCTGAAAAAAAGAAGAAAGAAGGAAACATAAAAGATTTTGTAGACTCCAGTGGATCAGATAAAGCAATTACACACAGAGTTGTCAAATCTGTTCGACCATCAAGGCTTCTACAGAGTTTGTTCCCACCCACTGTTACAAAATCACCTTGCATTAAAAGTTCACCTAATTTCATGGTTATGCATGGACATTGAATAAGTTGAAGTCAACAGAAGTTGACCCCCTTGAGTGACAACCGTGTGTGAGGAGTGGGTGTATGACAACAAATGTGCTGGATCTCAAACTGTGACATCAGACAACTTACATCAGTACATTTGCTGCAGTAAATAGATACACAGTGTGTACAGTGAAGTTTGCACGAAGCTAAAAATAAGCCCTCCAGCCCACGTACTGTAACACTCATGCTTCAGGTCACACCGTACTTTACCTCCTCGGGACCAGGGGGGTATTCCATCAATGTCGCTAAAGGAAAATCTAGGCTTATTTTCCGCAAGTCTCGAGAGGTTCATCAAAATAAGACCAAAATAAGCCTAGATTTTCCTTTAGCGACGTTGATGGAATACCCCTCAGGCTTTCCTGGTTTGGAAAGTTCATGAAATCCTATGCAGAAAGTAGCTATGAAGGGGAGGCGCCTTGCCACATGTCAAACCAATCAAATTCCCAATGCCTTCATCGTCTAGATTCAGCACTACAAGGTCTGGTAACTTAATTAATAATTAGGTGGGCTTGTTTAAGCAAGTCGACATATGTATTATTATTACTCCAATTCTTCCTTCTGCTACTCCTCCTATAATTATTAAGCTTTTCACACCAATTCAACTTTAAAATGTGCAGAGAGGTCAAACTCGAGTTGCTATGTTTTGATACATATTCAACCTTTTAAATAATTGTCACCAATTCACACAATGAGGGGTGCTACATCATTTGTGGGGGAAAACATGTTTTCTGTACAATTGTGGTACAATTGTAGATGATTAAATGAATAAATACAGTTAGCGCCACACTCTCGAGACACATTCAGCCTCTTCAAATTCACTCCAACTCTGCTGTGCATTGTGTGTTTGGGGACAGTGGGTCGTGCTTCAGTGTCATTTAATGATATGTATAAAAGACACACACACACACACACACACACACACACACACACACACACACACACACACACACACACACACACACACACACGCACAGGAAGAGAAAGAGAGAGAGAGAAAGAGAGCTCTTCAGCCTACAGCGTTTATTCTTCAAACAAGGCAGGAGGGTGAGTCATACCTGATCGTACGGGCCTGTGGTCCTGAGAGTCAACATCTAGCACACTCTTCTTTGTAGTTTCACTCCAAAACTATTAACATATTTTGGTCCATTCTGCTGAAAAAAAACGTAACGATTATCTCAGGCTGATGGAGTGATTGGGTTATACAATTGTTTCTTTTCTAAGCGCTTTGAAGAGCCTCAAATCAATCCATAGTGCTTTGCAGAGCAGAGGGTCCTCCCACTTCACTGAAAAGGGTACAGATTGTCAAATTACTTTCAGAGTTTAAAATGATGAAAAGTTTTGATGAACAGGTTGCAGTCGTGTCTTTCACAGTTGACCGTGGTTACCCAACACTGTCATTGCTGGTGTGCAGTAATAACACCAACAACCTAATTAATTAGGACCCTAAAGTCACAATATGCAGGATTGTGCCCTCTTTTAACTGCAATGGGAATTGCAATGACAACACATAATAGGGTCGTGGGGGAAAGGGCAAGCCCAATCATTTCAGTTAGTTTTACTAAGCACAATCACATGTTTTCCATGTTGTTCACCCAGAATGGTGGGCAAGCCAATTCGCAACTGCAGAATGCAGCTTTAATGTCATAGTTTGGCAAGTTGGTGCACTACAAATAAGAATAAAGTTTAGTCTTCAACTCATCTGCATTTATATTGTGGACAGGGTACATCTGCAAAAGGGGCCTTGGGCTCAGTGTGTTTCCCCTGTATAAATAGACCGGTTTAATAAACCAAATAATTTCAGGTAACAGCAACAATGTTACCCAAGAAACGAGGTATTGTCTTGTGGAGACCTGTGAAAAGCTGTGGAATGGGCAATCAAAGTCTTTCAGTGGCGATGCCTCCTCAAAGAGGCAATTTCCATTCAGAAATGTATGTCATAATCATAATTTAATCCTTTTCACTTTCACTTTGTCATGCCAAATTGTTTTCCGACGCTGGTCTTGTTTGTTGCCCGAGCCGACCCCCTAGCTCATAAATAATTCACCATGTCAACAAATGATGACTGAATTTATCAATAGCCCACAGACGTGTATCTGGCCCTCTTAAGATAACCCTGACATTTTCCTCTGGGCCCAGTATTTCAAAACTTTAAATCTGGATCATTTTACCTTTACATTTGTCATTTGCCTTTATCCAAGGTGACTTACAACAATAAGTTGTCTAAGTAAGTGAATCATCTATCTGTCAGTCATCATAAGAAAAGGTAATCTATGCTATGACCAGGGGCCATTAGCATTTACAATGCTATTTCCTTCTTTTTAAATGATTATGTATTTATAGTAGACTGTACAGGGGGGGTAGTGGGGGTGAGAAGGTCTTTAGGAGGGACAGGGTTAAGATGTAGCCTGGAGAGATCTTCTGAAGATTCTTTAAGCATACTTCTAACACAATGTACAATCTCTATCTCATGCTTTTTTAGGGCTAATATGACCCAGATTACTCAGATTGCTATGCAGGAACAGATCAAGCTGGGTTTTCCCCAATACTACTCCACATCTGCCAGATAGAGCTCATCCTGGATCACAAAAAAGAATCTGGATCATTCTGATTTACATCAAACGTTTAGAAATACCTGGCCCAGGACACCAAATGTCTCTCTTTCAAGACAAGATGCCATAGATAACTCAAATGAAATGTCACCTTATATTCTGCAGAAGACAGTTAAAAGACTGTTACTTTTAGGGAAGTTCACACACAAGCTCTAGCTAGAGACATGGAACATTCATTTTCAGCCAAAATTCCTTGGTGTTGTCGTAGTACAGTCCTACTTATTTTTGCTTGTGTGAACTACCATAACACAGAAGGATATCACAGACAATTAATTTGATTCATTCGGTCCCAGCAGGAGCTCTGGCTAATTTTAGTAACTGTAATTGCAGAAGGAATTGTTTCCATTTGGCAACATCCTTTCAGTAGTTAGGAACATTTAATTGACTGCAATAAATCGGTGTCGTCACTCATTCATTTCCCTTGCTGTTGGCACTCACAAACAGAGCCTGCGTCCTCAGTCCTCACCGGCCATGGCACCTCACCTGTTGACCTGTTGACCTTTACATCAGGCAAGTGATGCCTTGTGATGTATTCCTCAGAGCACTCCGTATGACACATGACCTCTGACAAATCAAATTTCTCAGGGCCTTTTCCATCAGGATCTCCCCTTTCATCATCATCCCCCTTTCATCGTGCACACACACCTCCAGCATCACGGTGCAGAAGCATCCTTGTGTATTGTTCTGCTACAGTGTGGGGGTGTTCCACCCCAAGTTATTAAGAGCCTGGCATTTCCAAGTTGACCCCCATTGATCAGCATGTGACGTGCAGAAGCTAAGGGACATATTCTTCCCAAATAAATTCAGCTCACATACAGTGTTAAGTAGCAAATGAAGCTGTTGTGGAACCATTGATTTCCCCCCCCCCCTTTGTTACAATGTGTCTCTCTACAGTGGGGCGGATAGCTGTGAGGTTGCCATACACAGCCGGTTTACGACTTGTTTCAGGATGTTCTCAGACTGGGAGATTAATCGCAACGCCTCCCTTAATCCCCATGGACACGCTTTTTCTCTCGCTTGTCAGAACCGATCTGGGCCAGGTGACATGCCCTTCTCCATGACTGGTTCTGTATCGACCCCTCTGTGTGTGTAACATCTTGTTAAAGACCACTTCTCTTGTGAGTGTTTGTGTATGTGTGTGTGTGTGTGTGTGTGTGTGTGTAGTTTCTTTAGATGGGAAAATGATCCCTGGCTTCCAAAACCTAAAGCAGCCTACCGAACAGTTTATTACCAATTACCAAAGGCGGCAGACGTTTTGAGACTACAGATGGGCCTGTTAGGTGAATGAAAATACGATCACAGACAGACTCAGTCCATAAATATGCAGGAAAGGCACTGCTGACAAAGCAGTAGAAGAAGAAGTGTAGGCGAAATATTGAAGAAATTCTAATACAACATACGCAATTCTAAACTGTCATTGCTTGCTTATCACACTAGGATATGAAAAACAGAATCCGGGTTAGAGGGTGGCACTAGAATCTAATGGCTCAAGCCTACTGCAATTTAAAGAAGATGATGAATGATGCAACAGTGAAAGGAAGCTGCAGTTTCTCATTTCGCTAACTTTTCATATTCTCTTTCAGAGGATGCCTGAGAGTATAATATTGTGAGTATAATATTATTTTCTCCAATAATATACACAAAGCATAAACCCTAATTGCCCTGTGCTCTGAAATAGCAAGCGTATCAAGAAAATGTGATGTTCCCCAAAGCAGACAATAACTTATCACGTCCCTTCTCCCCCCATTCCTATGTGAGTGGAGATAGAGTATGCTTCTTTTTTTCACATTGGAGGACAAGGACTTTTCCCTGACAATAGCGGATCCTCTGTGAGGCTGAAGGAGGCGTTATTGATTTGAGTGATACTCGTGCCTTCGGAGAGAGCTGAAGCATCTCAACGCCTCTCGTGTGTGAGGATGAGCCTTATTATGCTTGTGTGAAAGGTTCCCCCAGAAAGCTAATTACTGCCACCGAAGTGACCCTTTTAACTCGTCTGGAGACTGGAGAACAGCCTCTTCTGTCTTCACGACGACAACAAGAGAGCAAAGGAAATGAACAGATACGTTGAGCAGCGTCATTATACTGCACTTTAATATAATTACACACATTCCTAAAAACAGTTCTCTATTTTGAGGCGTGCATCGGTGCTTCAGATTTTTTAGGTGTCTTGAGTCACACAGCCCCCTCCCCCCCCCTTCCTCCTCATCTCTCCCGGTTTTGTATTGGAGTAGCCCGCTACTTGTTCCTTCACTTCTGAAAGCCGTCGTCTTGGATGTCAAACTGTCTGTTGGGTTTGGTGGACTCCAGCATGAGCTCGTACAGCTGGCCCACTTGCTCGTTCTGGAACAGTTTGAGCTTCTCTTCTGACAGCTCCGCTCCAAACTCCATCTTCTTCACGAGGTTCCCCGCCGACTCCAGGACTTGGGTCTGAAGGGTGTCTCTGTAGCACTGCAGGGAGAGAGAGAGAAAGAGAAGAGCGAGACCGTAGAAGGACCATTTAGATACGAAACATAAAAGAACATCACTAACCATCCCTCATTTGATGAATTGAGCACTCTGAGCAAACAGAAACACTCAGGAGTTTCAATAAACAATGCTTGGAAATAGGGTTGCAAAACTCCCTTAAGTTGGTAAAGTTTCCATATGGACTTTTGCAATCCTACTTGGAAATCAATGAAGCAACACTACAATGTGACCGTCTGTACGGTTGTACGGTAACCACCCACACCACTTTAGTTCACGGAGAAAGATCATTCGATTACTACACACATTCAAAAGGATTGGAATCAAGGGAGTCTGACAGTGTTTTCCAGATTCTTATTTCTGTCTGAGTTCCTCCAACTATCCTGGGATCCCAGGGGACACCTGGAGGCGCCGGAGCATGATTACAGGTCCTTTGAAGGGTAATAGTGGTGACAACCTACAGCTGACCTGCATGGAGTTGGTTTTACATAGAAATGGCAGCGTAGGAGAAGCAATCAGGGGGGAAATAGAGGCAGTTCAGAACTAGCCAATAGACTTCTGAATCTGCACTGCAACTGAACGGAGTCTTCCCGCGGAATGAGATGGATCTTGAGAGTAAAACTTGCCCACTCACATACAGCTCAGAGCATACTGAGCAGGCCCATTTCATCTTCTGGGAGGACTAGACCACTAGACTGGTATATGAATTAGTGTGGCAGCTTGAGCTTACATATCGTTTTTAATACTGTTGTATGCCTCTTATTACGAGTCTGGGACAAATGCCCATGAAGCGGCCAATGTCCAAGACGAGTGGAAATGATGTCTCATTTGACTCAAGCCTTACAACATCTGCCAAGCTACTTGTATTATAAATCAAACACACAAGGAGATATATAATGCAAGTATGACATCAGTGTTTTCATTCATAAAACACGACCAGAGTTTGGGACAAAAACCCTCACATACGGCTTATTCACAAAAACATCTTAGATTTTGGAACCAGTTCAATTTAGGAAATAACAAGCCATTTGTCTGAAAGGCTTTCTCTTCTACATAATGTAATTATGTTGAGATTCTGCCAAGGGGTAATATTTCATTTGAGACAGGAGTTAGTCTAGGCGCTAGAGCTCTCTGGAGTTATGTAGGAGACATGGAATTTAAGGTTATTTTTTTGTGGGGCAGTCCCACTCATATATTTTCTTTATTAGATAGAGGGAGTGGCAATAGACGGGAAAGTAAGGAGGAGAGGGTAATGTCAGCAGGGCAGTGTTTCCTCTACATGCATTTATTGGTGGCGGGCCGCCACGAATGAATTTCCTCCGCCACGAATTGATTCAGTCCACAAAAAAAAAAAATATGTAGCTGAACATTTTAGCTGATTAAAATATATCTGATCCTAGATCAGCGCTATAATGGATGTTGACTAAAAGTGCACCTAAATCCACGGCCATCTCTCTCTAACCGCTGATCCAAAATCAGATTAATGACATTCAGTTGACGACGTGACACAAGGGCTCCTGATTGGTCTAAATGTGAACTGTGGTATTATAGTTATTGTGTACAGGCCACCGTAGTGACATCAGGGGGGTATTCCATCAACATCGCTAACGGGAAAATCCAGGTTTAGTCTGATAAATCTCGCGAGAGTTCTTAAAAATATCCAGGCATATTCTGATAGGTCTCGCGAGAGTTATCAAAAATAAGCCAGGATTTTCCTTTAGCGACGTTGATGGAATACCCCCCAGGTCAGGTGGGCAGGTTACGACGAGACAACAAGAGACCGGTATTGTAGAGCTTACAGAGCGAGTTAAAATAAAGACACTTACATTGAAATACAGAAGGACTCACGTGTATGTTTAATAGAATAACACGACATGGTGTCAGAAGTCCTGTAAGTGAGTGTTAAGAGTTAGATCGTCCGACAAGTGTCATTTGAGCTCGTGACGGTGAGAAGGGAGAAGAAAAAATGGATGCTAATGCTAACGCGGGAGCAGCTGCAGTCCAGAGAGCTTCTTCGAAAAATTAAACGAAAACAGCGACAGATGGATGGATTTTTCAAGAAAAAATATGTCCCAGACACTTCAAACATTGCTGAAGCTAGCAGTGGCTATGAGCGACCCGAAACTGCATGGCTGGCAGGACCAAAGAAGCTAGGTGGTGGATCAGCTAACAGCGTTTATGGCGGGGTACCACCACCACCAGCTACAACTACAACTACAGCGGGAGAGCCATCAGCATCGGCTAGCTGTGTTGGTGTATCAGCAGACATTAGCAAGTCAAAAAACTATTCTTATGTGCCGTCACTTTAGCAACGACACAGGATTGTCAAGGGGAAAATATTTTTTTATTGACAACGGAATTACATGCTGGAAAAACATGCAGCTAAAATTCAGGGAACATTTGGACCTTCAGAGACACACGGGAGAAGTACGGGAAAACAGGGCTGATGTGGGTGTCATCAAAGGTAAGAGTTTGTTTTCTTTAACTCAGCTGATACTCAGCTGTTTACCGAATGTTCCATCTGACTGTGATTTTACTTCTGTAATGTGGTGGGTTGACATAATTCACGCACGGAACTATAGGTTGAGAGTATTGTTCCGTCCGCAGTTGAGTGCGTAGTACCCAAGTTGTTTAGACTGTTCTATTTACTGCTTGAGTGTGTTGTTGACAATCGTTCATGTCCTTCATTAAACGTTTAGCTTTGTCATTTGATACGCCGCCTACGACTACCATCTCTCTGCACTACAGTAAACAGTTAATCAGTAACGTTAGCCGCTTTTGTGCTCATGTAGGCCTACTTCGTATTATATTATAGCTGATGATCTTTGTGTGTGTATGTGACTGTCAGTCACAAGTTTATATTCTGTATATTCATTATTATTTTTTGGGCCATCCTCTAGTTTTGGCTGAAATGAGGTCGTTGTTTTGAAAAAAAACGAAAAAAAAACGCGTGCGCGCGGAAAAATATCGCTCGCGCTGCGCGCGCGCTCAGGGCTATCCGCCACCAATGTAAAAATTCCTGGAGGAAACACTGCAGGGCATGGGCCGGACCCGAACCCATAATGACATGGGCATACGTGTGCACTGTGGGCCATGGTACTAGACCACTTGACCACCCCAAGCCACGAGACATGGTATTTAAACATGTCAACCGCTACCTCGACTTCTATAGAATGATATAGGATGTAAAAAAGCTATAAATGCCTTTCTCAGGGGTAACCTCCTACAGAACCCATCTCCCATCTGCTCTCAGTGTACAGTCAGTCCTGGGGAATAAGCTGTGCACTCATTTTGCACACATGCACTCAGTAACCCACTTATCCGACTGGATTTCTCTCTAAAGCAATTTGTGTAAAGTACTCCGTTGGTTAGGGGGCCCTGCTGCCATCGCATTGGAAGGGGGGGGGTATGCAAACGCACAGAGCTCCAGGTCAAGACTTCAACACTGACTCTCGAATCAACTCAACTCAACTATGGTTTGCTGCCAATCAACTAATGACCCTCCTCCTCTTACACCTGTCCCCTCACAGTCTGCATCTCTTGGTCACGCTCTCCCCCAGCCCCCAATCCCTTCCTCCCCCACCCTCCCATCCCTCCAGCCTGTATTACCAAGGCCTACAATGCTTCTGTGTGGGGTCTTGGTCGTCGCTCTCTCTCTCTTTCTTTCTCTCTCTTCCTCCCTCTCCATTCATTAAGGATTCGGTGAATCACCGCTCAGTCTCGGGTTCCAAGCTGCCTCTGAAGAGTGCAGAAGGGCGACAGAGCCAGGAACAGACGAGGAGCGAGACTCCAAATATGATTACAAGCACTGAGTGTTCAGTCTAATCCAGTTACAGCTGAGGGCCTCTGGGACTGCTCTGATCCTAATAAATCGCCCGCATTGAAACAAGACAAGCTCTCCCTAGAGAGAGAGAGGGGGGGGGGGGGAGAGGGAAAGAGAGGGAGGGAGAGTGTTCTATCGCAACACACATGACTTAAAAAACCTGATATGCCAATTCCATGGCACAGGTGGCCTAGCAATTCGATTGGCACAGGTTGGGATATTTCAACTTGAGGAGGGAGTTTACCATCTTGACTAGGGTACACTCACCCCTCTGAAGTCAACAACGTCCACAGCTGTTGAGAGAGGCCTGTCACTCTGCAGATCCGGGTGAACGGGCATCACCGTCACACTCGTCAAGCTGCCGCAAACATTATCTCAGGCGCTAACAGCTCCCGCGAGTCTAGTAATCTGCATCTCCTCTGTATCACCAACACACATGATGACCATGGCCTATTGACACCCCAGATGTTAACCAGGTCTGCCACCCGAAAAAGCTAGCAATTCGGTGGCGGGAATATTAAAATTTTCTGACGATTTGAGTTTATTATGTTTTCTAACTCAGTTACACACCTTCCAAATGCTTCTCGACTGCATTAATTGCTCTGAGGTCTGCGAACATCAGGAGTGTTTCTATGTATTTATTTGAGTCTCTTGGGTATGCTTTTTATTCTTCTTCTTTGATCTCTCTTCCCGTTTCACCACATTTCATCACCGTAAGTTCATGAACCATGTCCAAAATCCTATGCAATATGCACGGCAACTGACATGGGACTGACACTGAAGTGATCTTCACAAACACTTGACGTGGGTTGTGTGAAGAAGATGGTCAGATAAAGGAGCAGCGGGGTGGAGTGACGACACTGAGGAGCTGTCAGGGGTGCAAACTGGCGATGGTCCAAAAAGGTGACACTTTTTTTTGCCCGTAGATGGTTAGCTCTATCATTAACAGTGGTCTAACAATGATGCGCGTGTAAGTAGCGATGGCCCTGACCTTAACACCCGCATAATTAATGTAAGCAACCTGTTCTCAAAATAATTATGCGGGTTCCTGCAGGTTTCAACAAGTTACATTTAAGACCTTTATAAGACCACTTTTAATAGATTTTAAGACCTATTGAGCAAGTATTGGTATTAGACTCACATTCGTTGATTATTTTCATTAGCAATGCTGGGTGATCTGTTCTGTTGCATATAGAACAATGATAATGTAAGTTAGCCTACTCTATCAATTTCTTGATTAATTTCCATTGCTTCTCAACACATTAGATATAATAGCATAAATAACAGAATAAACTCACACACTTACTCACACTCACTTACACTGCATAGCCTACATACTGAGATATGGCACACACACACCTCTCACAGGAGGTCCACACACACACACACACACACACACACACACACACACACACACACACACTATATTTACTAAACCACACATACCGTTGCTACCACTGCAAGTTTGAAGAAATTCTAACTTCACATGCCTACAGTCGAATCGCCTCCTACGGCGATTATCGTATCGAGGCCTCTTGTCTTATCATTTCACGTGGCAAAATATCGGGGTTTTGGGCGCAGCTTAACCAATGTCACACGAGCAATAAGTGTGCGATAAGTTTTGATTTATATATTGTCTCTCATCTGCACGCGTCGTATTCCCACGCAGTGGGTCTGGCGACAATAATACATTTTCCGGTCTGACTTTTAAAATTAAAATAAAATCGATTCTACGCAAGTCTAAAGCACACAGAAGCCATTTTTTTTAAAAGTCTCGCCCTGTGTCTGATCCTGATGTTATAGAAGCAGTGTAGCAGCAGGTTAAGAGCGAGGTAAAGGGGGACGCGAGACAGTCTCGGGCAGCGTTCGTAAATTCGCTCTGCGCACTGGGCTCAACGTCATAAAGGGACCAAGTAATTTGATTGGACAAGAGGCATTCCATGACTGCTGATCAGATTTCCAGAGCGAATTTACGAACGCAGCCTAGGGCAAACCACTCGCCGACTCGTTTTTTTTCATAACACGAAACTTGAAGTTGTAAAGTACCCACTCGATATAATAAACAACAGTTTAACAATCACTAAATACTTATAATGATCATCTAATTATGTGTAGTTATGTGTTTCTAGCATGTCGATGTTCTATCAGGTAAATTCGCTAGAACTAACCTCCATACCCTGGTTCAGAAGAAGAAATCAGTCCTTCGTCACTTACATCGTCGTCCTCGATGAAACTTTTAGGTGGATTGGTTACCCTAGCCTAGATGGTCTTTGTGACATTTCACAATCACAAACATATATGTACAGAAACTCACTAAAGTATAAAACACCGCTAAAATACTGCTTCTCTTCAAATCACTCCATGACACTTTGAGGTCAGTGCATTTGTTTTTTTGGTGAACTACCGTAATAATCCTAAATGGCTAGAGAGTGCAACTTCTGTGCTTTCAGAAACTGTTGGATTTTTTTCGATTGCACATATAGTTCAAGAATTACGATAGTTTGAACGAACCCTGTAAATTCCTGTTGAGAAGTTATCGCAACATAGAAATAACTTCTATGTTATTTTATTTGATTACTTCTTATGTTTCTACTTCCATCTTAAGAACTTTTTAAGACGTTTTATTTCAACTGCAGCAGAGTTTAGCAGACAGGAAGATGTTAGTTTGGGCATCATGTGACTTGGATGAGATGAGATGTAGACACCCCCCCCCCTCCCCAAATATTTTTTTTGCAGATCTGCATGATTCACATAGGTCACCTATTTTGAGGTAAAAGCGGCGAATTTCACCTAAAGGTGACAAGTTTGCATCACTGAGCTGTTTTACCCCTGGATGATTCTTTCAGTCACTCTCTTTCAGCTCTGGAATCAATCTCTGTAATCACCTGCCACTTAATTCAAGCAATTACATGCAGATGGGGTGATTTTCCATCCCCTTTAATTTGTGATTATGCTGGAAATACAATGGCTCTTGCTCATAGTCATAAAGACTGGGCTAAGCGTCATGTTTGGGTTCAGACTATTTTGAGAGAACAGGAGAAGGGAGAACAGTGTTATACATTACAACCGTCTGTATGTTAGATGACTAATACAATAGCCAATATCCAATCTAAGTAATGGATTACATTTGGCGGCTAGCTACTATACAGTTCTCTAATAAATGGAATTCCATGATGTGTTCTTGGAAGCAATCCTAGCATGTTTGTCAGTGTGTGTGTGTGTGTGTGTGTGTGTGTGTGTGTGTGTGTGTGTGTGTGTGTGTGTGAGTGAGATGGCCATTTCATTTCCACAATCAAAACAAGTTCTGATATGGTAAACAGAATGAATGTAACCTCATGATAAGTAGTTTCAGGCTAGAGTGGCAAGGCAGGCTGCACCATCTGTGTTGTTGCACTCAATTAATTTGCCAACGCACGCAACAAGAACCTGCTGGAAGTGTGTCTCAAATCATGACTGTTGAAACCCGTCTTTTAGAGGACTTTTGAAAATCACCTACCCAGAAATGAATCATGCTGGAGGATGGGTCATTAAATAGCATCAGAGCTCCTTGTGTGCGTGTAGGTGCAGACAGGGCCGCTTGGGAGATATGCGAGGCCCTGTGCGAAGTCAGATTTGCGAGGCCTTTTATAATGATGTAGGCTACTATTATAACCGCGCGACACCAGGCACGTGCTGTGAGCTTTTAGATTGGGTAAGCATAAGATATAGAAATACACATAATTATAATAATAATACACGCCATCAGTGAATGCAGTTTCAAGGAAATTCAATTTTGATGCCCTAGAACCCGCTAATAAACTGTAATGTCACTTTGTGATCAGATTACCAAAAACAAAAAAAACTGTTGCCAGTTTCGACTATATCAGGGGTGCTCATTGTTCAATCTTTTTTGAACCAAGATCAAGTAGCCAGCCTGCTGAAATCGACAAGTCCAGTTTCAACATCGCAAACGCACACACGCACAACACAGACACACACCGTTTCCAACCTCCATAGTAAACTCACAACACACTTTCTTTTCACACTTTGTCACACAGGCACTTGACATCACATCCCAAACCCTCCCTCTCTATCTCTCTCAAACACTTTTGGTCCAGAACCACTGGCACGGACAGCGACATTAGGCCTATCTCAGCGACTGATTAAGCAGCTCTCTCTCCAAACACAACGGCACAGGTCTACATTCAAAGGTAAAAGCAGAGGAAGTCTTAAATAAGAAGCCATAACCAGCAGCACAGCAGTACTCAAAGTCAAACCATATAAACAAGCACAGATCGCCACCAGCCTCGCGAATCATATAAATCATATAAACTGCTCATACCAGGCTTGCTGGAACCCCCTAGCGACTCTCCCTTTCTGGGTGTGAAGATCGGTGAGCGGTGGCTTCGGGCGGCCTTTAGCCAGTAGTTGTGTTTTTCCAGTCCAGTCCAGTCTACGAAATCCCTTTATGTCGCTGACAGTAATGTCCATATTCACAAAATCAAGCAAGTTATCCTTATTGATTATTATTATTTAGATCGTTTGAGCTAGCTAACATAAGCTATTCTGCCGGGAGAGAGAAAGTAAGGTGAAATGTTAAGTGAACTTGAAAGTGATAAGAGCCAATCAGTAGCTCTTATCGGAATGAAAGAACTACTGATTGGCTGGTAAGCATGCTTAGCGGGCTGAGGCATCGAAAAAATAAAAAAGACATTTTCACGCATTTGAATGTACGCGAGGGAAAGCAGAGAGAGAAGTGCTTATAATGCAACGCAATGCAAGCAACCAGAGTAGGGAGTGCTTACTCCTGCAGGTGGCGCCAAAATGCCAAATTTTATTTTTTTTACCCTGCCTCACGCGAGGCCCTCCAAAGCGCGAGGCCCTGTGCCACCGCCCCAGCTAGCCCCCCCTTAATATATCCACGGACCCCCATGGGGATCCGAAGTGATATAAAGAGTTTACCTCGATCAATTCTCTTCATCGATATCACATTTTTTTCACAACTTTGCATGCTATACGATGCCACCATTTTTTTCCAGAGATGGTAAACACGGCCTAAGTCACATCCAGTTTTCTCCAACTGGAGAATGTGTCATGTCCGGTTTCAAGGCCAAATTTCCATACCATTGGTCGGCCAACTCAAAAAAAATCCTTTTTTTTTTTTTTTAATAAATAAAAAAATCTGATACATGAGAAAGGTCAAAGGTCAAAGATGGTGCCAACATATCTCCAAATGGCCTAAACATATAGGTGTCCGCCTAAACATACCTGTACTAAAACAGGTACAAAGTTGCATTTGCTCACATTACTAGCATCAACTTTGGCACAAGTACTAATAAGACCCTGGAGTACTGATTCCTAGATGATTTGGGCTTGGTTATCAGGTTTCCAAGGTGATATTCACTGTAAAAGCTGTTGTTTTTTTAGGCGGAGACTGAATTTGAGATGTTTTATAATGTTCTAGCTCTATTTACTCTGACACAGTAACATAGATTTTGATTCTGACACTTCTACAGCCACCCCACAGGTGTTAGCTTTCATTTGATAACAATATCATCATCAAATAATCATTATGAAGGCCCTTGTGATTGTGGAGATATTCTATATTCACTGTGGGCATGTCATTTCGAGCAGAAAACCAGAAAAATTAGGTGGATAAGAAGAGGTTTTAAAGCGGCCCTGGCCGTGCAGATAGGCACAAGGGAAAGTTGCTCTGATTTTCATCGCCTAATTTGTCATGCTCAGACCGAATGAACCTGTCTGGAGGACGTGCTGTAGTTTCTACCTGTGGTGTCTCATTTGATAATATCTCGAATCAACAGAAATTGTTCATGAATTGAAGACGTTCCTTTTTCATTTTGTTTTACAAATTCATGCATTGAACTTGGAATGAATTGCTTGGTTCTGAAACGAACATACGAGCATGCCTACTATGCCATCTAGTGTTCAGATGTTGAAATAGCACTCATTTTCTTCTGCCAAATAGAAACTAACTAGTAGTTACTAGGTCTATCAAAGATAATGGTAGCTTTTGTAGATTTATATGTTGTCTAATCAGATCATGATACACCAGATGTGCAGAAAATAACAATCAGAACAGGAATTGCTGAACAAAAATGTGTCAGGACGTGTGAATATATTATGTCCACCTGTCCTGTCCAGTTTGATAGCTTACCTCCCATTCTATCATGAAGCCTTTGACCTCCTCCGGAACCGCTTTTTTGTGCCTTCTGAATTCGTCTTTCACATATTGGTCACCTAAAGCTCTTAGATCTATTGGCATGAATCTATGCAAGAGGAGTATCCTCTTGTACAATGAACGTACTCTGGAGACATGAGCAGGATTCGCCATAATCTTGATGGCTTGCTACTATATTTGCCTAGTGAAGCACACTTTAGCTATATAGCTAGCTACACTTGATGCAAACCCTTATATAGGCCTAATACATATCTCATAATATAGTCCAGTAAGACACAAATAGCTCGATATTGCCCAACTTCGAAACGATCATTACTAAATCTACAATGACAGTTACTTAACGCGTGTGTCCTTGTTTATACAGGAAGTAGAATATGCCTAATAGTGGAACTCCGCCCACCTACTTCGAGTGTATGTAAATAAGGACTTCTTCAAAATAAAAGCATCCAAGTTAAACTCGTTAAGTGCGCTTCCGTAGGTTAAGCATTTAGAAAACATGAATAAAGGAACCACACATTATATTTATATTATATATTTATCTCTGGAAATAATCATTTAATCCTCTCAATGTGTTATTTGTGTTTTACCGGTTTGTAATTCTTCTTGCCTTGATGAAAGACTGCTGGGAATACAAATAATATTTTTTCAAGGCTAAACTTGATATTTGCTATGAATCTATTCAGCCACACTTAGAATATAGAATATAACCCAAGTGAATTTCAACCATGAGCTGTTAGCTGTATGGCCACAGCAAACAGCCATCAACACTTTTTATGACACCCCTCAGGTTGAAACTAATTTGATCCATAGTCAAGAAATGCTCGCCCTTTTATTTTGAAGTCAAGAAAACGAAACCGGACGTCGTGTGGGAATTTGTTGCTTATCGTTGTTCACGGAACACATATATTTACCATAATAAATCTCTTATACTGCTCTCTAACGACCATGTTCCATGGTTGTATGAGCTAGTGACAATTATTTACACTAAATACACCATGGATTACATAAGAGTCCAATATAAATCACAAGAGTGTTAATGTACATTACCGTAGGCTACTACTTCGTGTGATAGGTAGGGTTTCGAACCTGGGTCTCCCATGGAAGACATTAACAATGAGGCCAAGAGGACATCCTTAATCTCTGTGACACATGAGTTTACATGTCTCAGGCAGGGCTAGCTCATCAAGAGAGAGTGATTACCTTTGCGAAGCAAAGGATAGGAGAGAAAAGACAGAAAACTAGATCCATGAACAAATAGACTTCCTAATTATTTTTGTGAATATAGCCTTTTGAAAACGAGTTAAAGAAACATTTACGAGAATAATATGTTCAACATGTATAACGTTGTTAATCTGACACAAGTCACTAGTTACTAGTTTATTATTTCAGAATAAAAGTCTGGAAAAATGTTTATTTCAGAATAAAAGTCTGGATAAAAAAAGATATTTCAGAATAAAAGTCTGGATTTTCTTTTTCAGAATAAAAATCTTGAAAATAAAAGTTTCAGAATAAACGTCTGGATAAAAGAATATTTCAGAATAAAAGTCTGGATTTTCTTTTTCTGAATAAAAGTCTGGATTTTTTTTCTTCTTCAGAATAAAAGTCTGGAAAAAAACATTTCAGAATAAAAGGCCTTCTTAAGGCCTTCTTAAAGGACTGAAATGGGACAAACTGGCAGGTGTTACAACAGACAGGTGTCCAAATCTGACAGAGAAAAATGTTGGACTTTTGAAGCGAATGCAAGACAAAGTGAGTGAAATGGACCCTGAACAGAAATGTGTATTTTTACATTGTATTATACATCAGGAGGTGTTGTGTAAGTCAGTGCTAACAATTAACCATGTTATTGATGTTGTAACTAAAATAGCTAACTTTATCAGGGCAAGGGCATTGAATCACAGACAGTTTGTTGCACTTTTGGAGGAGCATGAGACTGACATAGGCTGTGACATAGGCTACCACACAGCTGTCAGATGGCTCAGCCTGGGCAAAGTGCTTAAAAGAGTATGGGACCTCAGAGCAGAGATTCAAGCGTTCTGTGAGAAGAAAGGGAAGGACATCCCAGAGCTCTCAGATGCAGACTGGATGGCAGATTTTGGATTTGCTGTAGATGTGACTGCACTAATGAATGAACTAAATACCAAACTTCAATGCAAGGGCCTTTTTGTACATGAAGTGTACAGCTTGGTGAAGGCTTTCATGAGAAAGTTGCAGTTTCTCTCCAGCCAAATTGAGAACAACATTTTCACCCACTTGCCAACACTAAAGCAAGTCACACCCTCAGCTGATCACCTCTGCAGGTACTCATCCATGTTAGGAGCTCTGCATGGTGAGTTTTCAAGGCGATTTCAAGACTTAAAAACAGTTGAGAATGAAATGATTTGTTCTCCCTTAACCTGCAGTGTGGATAATACACCCAGCGACGTTCAGCTCGAACTCATTGACCTGCAGTCTGATACACTACTGGCAGAGCACTTTAAGTCAGTATCACTGCCGGACTTTTACTCTTCTCTCAAAGAGGAGAACTTTCCACACATGAGGAGGCATGCTCAGAGGATGCTAGTTCTCTTTGGATCTACCTACATGTGAACAAACATTCTCAGTGATGAAGTTCAACAAATCCAGATACAGATCCTCTCGTACTGATGATCACCTGTCAGCTTTGATTGATTGATTGAAAACTTTATTAGAAGGTTTGCAGAAGTAGGTACATGAAAGTACATATTACATACAAGGTCAATCTAAAAGGATAAAAACCCAAGAAAGCCACTGGCTTATTTCAATTGGGGTCCTTGATTTTCAATTCATCGTTACATGTAAGACAGACATAAGAAAAGAACTAGTACTATCTACATGATAATACAGACAAATAACTATTACTATCTACAAGATAAACGTACATCCATCATGGGAAGAACAATACAACAAAACATAAAGTATGTACAGCGGGTAGGACAGGTGGGGACATACACCACAGGTGGGGGCGGGGGACAAAACACAAAGTATGTACAGTGGGTAGTTCGGGTCTTTTAATCTGATTTTTGTTTTAGAGGGTCCAGTTACGGATTGCAGCCTCCTGTAAATGTTTTTTGAGAGTGGTTTTGAAGGTGGGCAGTGTTTTGCACTCCTTTAAGATTATAGGAAGGGCGTTCCACATCTTTACTGCATAGTTTGCAAACGAGTTTAAACCCTTGTTTGTGGTGCAACGCGGTTGAACGTGGTTCGTGGAGCTTCCTCTGGTGTTGTATGTGTGGACGTTGTTCACTTTTTGGAAGTATGTTGACAGGTACTTGGGTGTCTTTGTGGTGTAGCGTATCTTGAAGACCAGGCCCAGTGCAAGCTGCTGCACTCTGTCAACTACTCGTAGCCAATCAAGGCTAAAAAAATGAGCAGCGTTTAGATGTGTCCTAGGGTTGAGGCCTAGCAGAAGCCTAACCAGTTTATTTTGGGCTGTGTGGAGTCTTGTTTTATGGGCCTTTGTGGTTCTATAGTACCATGATGTTACGGCATAGTCGAAGTGACATTGAATGAGAGCTCCTGATAGGGTCCTCAGTGTGTTTTTACTGACAAGTGAGGATATCCTGTACAAGAATCTAGTTTTATGGTTCACTTTTTTGATTACTTTTGCTGCCATTTTATCTCCGGAAAGATTTGCCTCTAAGATGGAGCCCAGGTATGTAATATCCTCTTTTCTTGTGATATTAATGTTACCCACTTTTATTTTAAAATTTTCAGCCTTTCTGAGTTTAGATGGGGATCCGTATAGGATGGTTTCAGTTTTACCTAGGTGTATTGATAGTTTATTGTCAGCTAGCCAGATGCAGATTCTACTCAGTTCAGTGCTTAGCGCTTTTTCCACCTGCAATATGTCCCTGTCAGAGACCAGCAGAGCCGAGTCATCCGCGAACAGGAACAAATTGCAATTACATGCTGATGACATGTCATTCACATATATTAGGAACAGTAAAGGTCCCAATATGCTTCCTTGTGGAACGCCGCAGGTCACTGGGAGGGGGGGGGGACAGTGTTCCGTTCACACTAACCACCTGTTCCCTCCCCTCTAAGTAGGATTGCATCCAGCTCACGATGTTCTATCGAACCCAATTGCTTTCAGTTTATCTAACAATATGTGGTGATCTACTGTGTCGAAGGCCTTCTGGAGGTCCAGCATGACCATGCCGCAGTACTTGCCCGAGTCCACCTCATGGTTGATGTGGTCGTTCAAATAGAGAAGGCATGTGTCAGTGGAATGGGATGTTCTGAATCCTGATTGAAATTCATACATCAGATTTTTTTCGGTAAGGTACCTATCGACCTGTTCATAAACTATTTTTTCCATAAGTTTCGAGATGGAATTAAGAATAGAAACAGGTCGGTAGTTGCCTGGGTCTAATTTGCTTCCTTTTTTATACAGTGGGGTTACCCTTGCTATTTTAAAGTCAAGGGGGACGTGTCCCTGTTTGATGGAGAGGTTTATTATGTGGGTGATGATTGGGGTAATGGAGGCAGCTGAGTCTTTTAGAAATCTGGCTGGAATATTGTCATGGCCCGTGGCCTTTTCTGAGTGTAGAGCGCCTAGCTTTTTAAACACCTCATCGTTTGACACCATGGAGAGTTTAAAATCATCATTGCGTACACCCAGTTTATTGTAGAACGCACGGATGTGCTCTACACCATAACGTCCTGAGTGGGGTGGTAGATTGTTAACTAATTTAGTGGCTATGGTTGTAAAGAAAGTGTTTAAGCACTTAGCCACATCCAGCTTGTCTGTAAGGAGAGAATCACCAGATTTTATGCTGATGTTTGTAGACCTGGTTTTGAGTTTTTGACTGCAACCTAGTTGGCTATTAAGTAGCTTCCAAAGGTCACGTGGTTTGTTTAAGTTTTCTTCGATTTTGTTATCGAGGTATTCTTTCTTAGCAGATTTGGTCATGGTAATTACCTGATTGCATAGTTTGTTGCATTGTTTTTTAATTTTCTCAAAGTGGGTTTTGTGATCTTCGTTTAAGTGTTTCACTCATTTTGATTTGCATTTTTGAACTTCAGAGCATTTTAGGTCTCTGACTTTCATAGCATTTAGAATGTCCGAATTCATCCATGGTTCCGATCGGGCTTTAACCCTGGTGGTTCTCATGGGGGCTATACTGTCAATAATATTTAGGAATTTGGTTTTGAAACCTAGCCATGCCTCTTCAACCTGTGTGCATTTTAGTTCATCTAACCAGTCTTGATTCTCCAGTTTATGGTTTAAGGCCTCACTAGAATAGGATTTAAGGGATCTAGTGGTTACAGTTTTATGACCGCCAGCCTTGGGTTTATGTTTTTTACGAGTGCAAAAGATCATGTAATGATCACTTAGCCCACATACAATAACCCCACTCTTGGAGATTTTGGACTCATCCGATGTTAGAATGAGATCTATGGTGGTTTGAGTAGAAATACACACCCTAGTGGGTTTGGTAATTTGTTGACGGAGACCGTGTAATTCAGAAAACCTAGTGAAGGATTTGAAAACGGATGCTTCATTTCTGAGCATGTCCGTGTTCAAATCTCCAATAAGAATCTTTTCCACACAGTCAACGTCATCCAAGCACCCCTCAAGAATATCATAGAAATCATTCTGATCGGGAGGTCTGTAGATAGTACCAACCAGCACCGGTTTTGCTTTGTTAAAGATAATTTCAACCCAAACAGATTCTAATTTGTCACGATTCAGGTCATCACGGGTGTTAAAGATAATATCGTTGTGAATGTACATGCAGACACCACCCCCATACCTGTTTCTGTCGTTTCTGATGACTGTGTAGTTAACTATTTCAATCTCCGGGTCTTTGATGGATTCATCAAACTTGGTCTCAGAGAAGCTCAAAATGTGAACCTTGCTGTCATGGAACATTTCTCTGATTTGGTCCAGTTTAGGCACAAGACTGTTCACATTAAGGTGAACAATATGCAGGCCCTTACTGCTGTGTCCAAATAGAGAGTTAATGTCCTTGACTTGGAAATAGTCACAATTCAGGTCATCGACAAGTTGAGGATTGGGGGATGGGGGGGGGCGCCCATTGTTCAGCGGTTTCGTTGGAGAGTCTCCGGGTGGAGAAGGGGGGGGTCGTCGTCGGGTGGGGGAGGGAGGGGGGAGGGGGGGGTTCGTCACCGGGTGGGGGAGGCCTCTGTGTTCACTAGATAGCTGGTGGAAGTTAGGTGGGGGGGTAATGTTATTAGCATAGCTACCCATTGTTTTGTTAGCCTCGTCTGAATCCTGGAAGTCTGCTGCTGCCGGCAAAATAACCGGTTTGTCGACAATGGCGTCAATGTCTTTGCTAGTAACATTTGCCTGGGAAAGGTATAGTTGTTCTCTGGCTAAACGTGTAGCTTGCCTGGTTGAGACTGGTCCGGGATTCAGCTGAATGTCTCCCGAGAGAAGTAGATAGAGCCATATCACGGTCCTTCGGTCCATTCTACCTGTCGGGGGTTTGTTCCTTCTCGTCCGGTCCGCAGTCAGCGTCGTGTGGATAGTTGCTGCTCCGAAGCCCAAACATTTCTTTGCGGCGTGGAGATAAAAGTCGCTATGGGTCTCACCTTTTCCAACAAAGTTTGACTCCTTCTCCATAAGATGCAAGTTCTGTGGTGATTTGATGTACAAATCCGTAATCCATAGAAGGAACAGAAGAAAATGTGGGATAATCCTCGCCGAGCGCTGATAGATGCGACTACTCATGATGACTACTGCCTTGCAAAAGTGACAATTCTCTGTCCTTCACATCTCCACCTCAGACATTCAACCAGACTTCAGTGCACATGTTCAAGCCCAAGGCAGACTGGACTTTTCTCACTGAACACAAAAAAGAACTGAAAAATATCAAAAGCACTTGTTGCTTTTTCTACTCAGATGCTTAGCTCTGTGTGTTGTAACTTTATAGTTAGTTAGACAGTTAAAATAGATTGATTAATATGTTACATGATTGATTCACAGTTAAAATAGATTGATTAATGTGTTACATGATTGATTCACTGTTAAAATAGATTGATTAATGTGTTACATGATTGATTCACTGTTAAAATAGATTAATATGTTACATGATTGATTCACAGTTAAAAGAGATTGATTAATATTGTGACGATCCTGTATGAGGCGCGTTAACAGCTCCACCAAGCGAGTTAACTCTCTTGGTGTTGTGGTTAGCGCGGCCGGCGGTTATGCGGGAGATCGGGGTTCGACTCCCGGCATGGGGCGAGTTACACTACCAGTTCACGTTCGCTACACTGGTGTCAGGAGTGGGATGGAAGGAAGGCCATCGGAGAGCCGTGTCCACGTGAGGGACTTGACATAGTGAAGCGTGAGGGCACGCTCTCCCGAACGGTGAGGATAGTGTGACGATCCTGTATGAGGCCCGTTAACAGCTCCACCAAGCGAGTTAACTCTCTTGGTGTTGTGGTTAGCGCGGCCGGCGGTTATGCGGGAGATCGAGGTTCGATAGTTATGGAGATAGACTCCAGTTCTATGAGTGGAGCGGAGCCCCATAGGGGAGCTCTGCTCCTATTGGTTTACCCGCTACCTAAAGTAGCCAATGACTGAATTTTTCAATGCCTGCGCCCGCCTGGGGTGCTATATAAAGGGGCGTACTTCGCTCCATCATTCTCCCAACATACAAAACAGCCGGGTTTGAACGAGTCGAAGTGGGCCAGCAGCCCTATGGGGCTCCGCTCCACTCATAGAACTGGAGTCTATCTCCATAACTATCGTTCTATATCGTGGAGCTCCGCCCCATAGGGGAGCTCTGCTCCTATTGGTTTAGGCGGAGCGAGCGAGGCCAAATGTACCCCCACTGAGACTATTAATCCGAAAACAATCTCAGCGGCACCCGGAGCTGACCACTGATGTTGGTTCAAGACAACCTTAAAAAGTTGGCCCAACCCACACCGAGTCTGCTCCACTGATCTAGCCCTTACGTGAGCACGCAGGGTTGTAGATCTAACGGAACATGTCCTGGAGGAGGGTCCCCTCCCCAGGCACATCCGTAATCATCCTGAAAGCACTTTAATAGCATCCCCAACCAGGGTAATCCAAGTGCCATCCCCACTACATCAGTCCTCAGCAAACTGAGGACAGAATGAGAAAAGGATGAGGAAGAAATATCACTTACCCAACCCTTACGTTGGGTTGTTGATCTAACAGACATGTCCTGGAGGAGGGTCCCCTCCCCAGCAGTGGCGGCTGGTGCTAAAATGTTTGGGTGGGGCACAGGTTATGGGGGCATGCTCCACGGGGAAGAATATCAACTTTAAAATCTGGATTTACAGTCAATTTTAGCATGAGAATAGCTCTACCCCCCTGTACAGACCTCGCCATCCCCTCTACCCCCCTGTACAGACCTCTTCATCCCCTCTACCCCCCTGTACAGACCTCTTCATCCCCTCTACCCACCTCTACAGACCTCTTCATCCCCTCTACCCCCCTGTACAGACCTCTTCATCCCCTCTACCCACCTCTACAGACCTCTTCATCCCCTCTACCCACCTCTACAGACCTCTTCATCCCCTCTACCCACCTCTACAGACCTCTCCATCCCCTCTACCCCCCTGTACAGACCTCTCCATCCCCTCTACCCCCTGTACAGACCTCTCCATCCCCTCTACCCCCTGTACAGACCTCTTCATCCCCTCTACCCTCCTCTACAGACCTCTTCATCCCCTCTACCCTCCTCTACAGACCTCTTCATCCCCTCTACCCCCCTGTACAGACCTCTTCATCCCCTCTACCCCCCCTGTACAGACCTCTCCATCCCCTCTACCCTCCTCTACAGACCTCTCCATCCCCTCTACCCTCCTCTACAGACCTCTTCATCCCCTCTACCCCCCTGTACAGACCTCTTCATCCCCTCTACCCCCCTGTACAGACCTCTTCATACCCTCTACCCCCCTGTACAGACCTCTTCATCCCCTCTACCCCCCTGTACAGACCTCTTCATCCCCTCTACCCCTCTGTACAGACCTCTTCATCCCCTCTACCCCTCTGTACAGACCTCTTCATCCCCTGTACAGACCTCTTCATCCCCTCTACCCCCCTGTACAGACCTCTTAATCCCCTCTACCCCCCCTGTACAGACCTCTTCATCCCCTCTACCCCCCTGTACAGACCTCTTCATCCCCTCTACCCCCCTGTACAGACCTCTTCATCCCCTCTACCCCCCTGTACAGACCTCTCCATCCCCTCTACCCCCCCTGTACAGACCTCTTCATCACCTCTACCCCCCTGTACAGACCTCTTCATCACCTCTACCCCCCCAGTTTTCTCTACAGTTTCTACACGTCAACGTGTACCGAAACACTTGTTTCCAACGTGGTCCTACGTTTCTCCTACACCAAGACACATACAAAGAGCATAGAAACATACAAAGAGCATAGAAACATACAAAGAGCATAGAAGATACAATCAGAATACAGTCTGCCATTCCTTCTCCCAGCATCGATTTGGTTTTCCTATCATGACTGAAGGACAGATGATTCACTTACTTACACAAGTTTGACTTCGGTAATAGGTCCAGTTGCAATATCATCAAGTTGGGAACAAAAGATGCCTCCTTCTAATCCATTTGTTCAATTTGTTTACAAAGTCCGGTAGTGGAAAGCAGAACAACGCATTTGTTACTTCACATCCCGCTAGCCATGTTTTCTTCTCATACCAACCCCTCGTAAATCCTCGGTTATACGATTTTCCAATTTCCCCTGCCTTTGTATAAACTTGCTTTATAATTAAATTTGGTCTGGGTGGTCCTAATTCCTTTACTGTTAATTTCTCCTGGTTGCTACGACGGCTGAACGGTGTTTCTTTTAAAGATTCAACCGCAGGTGAACGAACGTGATCTGAAATGTAGGTTAAAGCTACGCCGGCCGTATGACATGACGTAAGCACGTACGATTCTTTGTGCATGTCCCAAAACCCCATAGACAAATGACCGAATGGCCTGAAGTTACCAAAATAGATTTGACATGAAAGTCTACGAGAACAGCCTAGTGCAATTTCGAGTAGACTGAAAGTTGCCCTGAAAGGGGCGGGACTTGAAGCTGATTGGAACATACTCCACAGAACACTAGCTGATTGGACTATGATATACTCCACAGAACACTAGCTGATTGGACTATGATATTCAGAAGCAACACTGTCTAGAAGTCATAGAAAAAAAATCTCTCTCTTCTCCCTTTGGTGGGGCATTGTCCAATTGCCCCTAATGAACCAGCCTCCCCTGCTCCCCAGGCACATCCGTATTCATCCTGACAGCACTTGAATAGAATCCCCATGACCAGGGTAATCCAAGTGCCCTTCCCACAACATCAGTCATCAGCAAAACTGAGGACAGAATGAGAAAGGATTGAGGAAGAATATCACTGACCTAACCCTTACGTGAGCACGTAGGGTTGTTGATCTAACGGAACATGTCCTGGAGGAGGGTCCCTTCCCCAGGCACATCCGTATTCATCCTGACAGCACTTGAATAGAATCCCATGACCAGGGTAATCCAAGTGCCTTCCCCACTACATCAGTCATCAGCAAACTGAGGACAGAATGAGAAAAGGATGAGGAAGAAATATCTTCCAAGTAATACCGTATAAAAAGTGATGGCGACGACCAAGACGCCGCCACACATATCTCCTCCACTCCCACTCCCCTGAGAATGGCCACTGATGTGGCCATGCCCCTGGTGGAATGAGCCCGAATGCCAGTCGGCACGGGCTGCCCCTTCGATTCGTATGCGAGGCTAATAGCCTCGCAAATCCAAAAGGACAGCCTCTGCTTCGAGAGTGGTGTCCCGGCTTTCTGTCCGCCATAGCAGATCAGAAGCCGGGGAGAAGATCTCAGTCCTGCCGTGCGCTTCACATATTGTGCCAACGCGCGCACCGGACAATACAATGTAAAACGCCTCTCCCTCTCTCCGTCGTGAGGAGGAGGAAAAAAAGGCGCTCAGAGCACAGCTCTGAACCCTAAACCCACGATTAACCGTAGGGATAAAAGCCGGGTTAGGGCGTAATACAGCTTTTGTTTCGTCATCAGAAATGATCAAACAATCTGCCCGTGACAAGAGAGCGCACAAATCACTCACTCGCTCAGCCGTAGTCAAGGCGAGGAGTAGACTCGTCTTGAGAGACAATAAAACGCAACGACACAGTGACAATGGGTTCGAATGGGGGCACGCACAGCGCCTCTAGAACAATCGACAGGTCCCATTTTGGCATTAGAGTCCTATGAGGGCGTCTAAGCCTACACACTCCAGTCAAAAAACGCTTAACCAGCGAATGACTGAAAAAACCAGTGTCGTTGTCGCAAAACCCTCATGACAAGCTGAGATGGCAGCCGCGTAAACTTTAATAGTTCCCGCCGCCAATCCCTTGTCAACAGCGACTGTAAGAAGCACAAGAACGTTTCGACCCGACAACAGACAGGGTCAACGTCCTGTCCCTCACACCACTGTGTAAAACTCGCCAGCGCGCCGCATATCCCTTTGCAGTGGATTGCGCGCGCGCACTCTGAATGGTCTGAATGACCGCGTCTGTCAGACCCCTGCGTTCTAACAATCCCTCTCAGTAACCAGGCCATGAGGGGCCCCCCCTCATAGGCGGCCCCTTCACCAAGCCTCCGGCTTGAGAGAGTGCATCTTGTCGATGAGGTATGGGCCATGGGCCCTCTACCAACATCTCCATCAGTTCCGGAAACCACGGGGCTCCGGGACGGTCCGGGGCTACAAGAATTAACTCTAGCCTCTCTGACCTCACTCGTGCCAACAGTGGGAGGATAGATGTCAGGGGTGGGAACGCGTATAACAGGACCCTCGGCCATGGGTGGTGTGCGAATGTATCGACTCCCAATGGCGGGTTGTCCTGTTCGCGCAGGAAGAACCAAAGGCGACACTGCGCATTCGTCCGTGACGCAAACAGAACCACTTCTGCTTGCCCGAACCGTGCCCAAATCAGCGACACAATGGAGGGTGCTAACCTCCAGTCGTCGTCCCTCGGGCCTCCCCGTGATAACAGATCTGCTCCTTCGTTGAGCAGACCTGGAATGTGGAGAGCTTTCAGCGAACTCAGGCGACTCCGCGCGCGATGACGCGCGGGTCTCTCCAGTAGCTCAGGTCGGTTTTGACCGATCTCTGTATTACAATCAACTTGCGACGGCGTCTCACTGGAACCCGTCGCAGTCGTGCGAACCGCCTCTGCAGTCTGCGCATGTGTAACAGGCCTAAGGGGACCACTACATGGACTGCAGACCTCAGTCCTAGTAAGGACATCCTTGACAGAGCGGTGATTGTATTTGTCACTCGACACACCCGGAGAGCTGACGTCAGTGTCGCTCTCCGTGGTGCCGATAAACTGGCCCTCATCTCGGCAGTATCCAACTGAATGCCTAGATAGGAAAACTGTTGAACCGGCCACGGAGCACTCTCTGTCCAGTTTACAGCTAACCCCAGCTGAGTGAGGTGCTGCACCAGTGAGGTTGCGTCCCGAATGGCTCGATTTGGGCATTGGGCCAAGACCAGTAGGTCGTCGAGATACGCATATTATGCGTATCTCGTTACGCCTCAGTGGTTCGAGTGCTGTCTGCACGCATTTGGAGAACAAACGAGGAGCAAGCGCGTACCCGAAGGGCAGGCGCGTGTACTCGTAAACCTTCCCTTGGAAAGCAAAACGTAGGAATTTCCTGTGCCACTCTGTGATTGGCACACGAAATACGCGACCCTCAGGTATCTACGAAAGGGGCGTTTCGCCACTCTCTCGTTGAGGACCCTGAAATCTAGTATGGGTCTCATGTCTCCCGAATTCTTTGGGACAAGGAAATACGGGGAGTACCATCTCATGTCCCACTGGTCCCTCGGAACCAATGTCACTGCGCCCTTTGTTAGGAGATTCGTAATCTCCTCCCGGAGCGCACGTGTCTTTATCGGGCAGGACAAAAAACAGTCTCTCTCACGCCCCTGAAGGGCGGAGGAGGCTGAATGAACTGTAGTGCATATCCCCTCCTCAATGTCCTGTCTAGCCAGCCCGACAGAATACCTGTCCCTTCTAGTCATTCTGTATAACGCAACGACAGCGGCTGGGCCGTCTGTTGTGGTGCCGTCGACAGAAAAAGCTTGAATTTCTGTATGACCCCAGCCGCCGCTGCCCACCGAGGAGGTGGCACAGCCCAAGGTGGGGTCATTTCGAAAAGGGATGGGCTGCCGTCTGTAAAGAGTGATTGTTATGTGTAACAATGCTCTTTATTGACGCAGGTTTATTATGCCTGATAATCAAAGAACCGGCCGCACGCTCATGAGCTGGGCCAGGTCTTGATAGACATGGAGGGGTTTTTGATGTAATAACGGTCCCTCTATACGGCTACAGACAGGGGTGTTTAACCCGCCTCGTGTCGTGATAGGGGTAAGTCCGCTAGGCAGAGAGCTGGCCACACGCCGGTAAGCTGGGCTAGTCTCCGCCTTGTTTCTAACCGGTAGCGATTCGACCACACTCTGACAAGGCAGGTGGGTCTCCGCTCTGGTAGATACCATGGAAAATCCTCCTTAGGGATTTACCGTCTGTAAAGAGTGTTTGTTATGTGTAACAATGCTCTTTATTGACGCAGGTTTATTATGCCTGATAATCAAAGAACCGGCCGCACGCTCATGAGCTGGGCCAGGTCTTGATAGACATGGAGGGGTTTTTGATGTAAATAACGCCTCGTGTCGTGATAGGGGTAAGTCCGCTAGGCAGAGAGCTGGCCACACGCCGGTAAGCTGGGCTAGTCTCCGCTTGTTTCTAACCGGTAGCGATTCGACCACACTCTGACAAGGCAGGTGGGTCTCCGCTCTGGTAGATACCATGGAAAATCCTCCTTAGGGATTTACCGTCTGACTTACCGTCTGTAAAGAGTGTTTGTTATGTGTAACAATGCTCTTTATTGACGCAGGTTTATTATGCCTGATAATCAAAGAACCGGCCGCACGCTCATGAGCTGGGCCAGGTCTTGATAGACATGGAGGGGTTTTTGATGTAAAAAAACGCCTTGTGTCGTTCTGTGGTGATTTTCGCAATGGCGGCGTCAACACGGCGATGTTATTCGCCGCCGCCGCCACCTGCGCACCGAGCTTATCAGAGCTTTCTGATTCTGACACCGGCACCGACCACTCAGCTGGGTGAGGGCGGCGTGATGTCAGGGCCGGCTGAGCGGGCGGGACCATCCCTACTTGGGGAGGTGCCTGCCCAGAACGCCGCTCTGGGGCCTGTCCGGACGCATCATCGGCAGAGCTATTCGAGTCGGATAGCATCCCCGAGATAGCGCCCGCCTTTCGCCTTTCCGCGACGGAAAGGAGGTGGAAGGGGAGGCAGCTGGGGGAGGCGACCAACGCCGCCTCGGCATGTTCGGGGCCGAGGCAGACGTGGCAGAAGTCGTGCATGTCCTCCGCTGTTAGGAAATCGCAGCGGCAGGTGTCCCGGAGGAACTTCTTCGTGGTCGGCGGCGGACGATCCATCGCTGAAGGGAAAAGTGTCCTCCGCTGCTTGGAAGTCGCAGCGGCAGGCGTCCCGGAGGAACTTCTCCATAGGCGGCGGACGATCCATATCTTGAAGGGAAAGTCTGGCGGGTTCTCCAGTCTTAGTAGTCGTCCTTCTCAGTCTTCAGATATAAACCCGTGCTGAACTTTTTGGGAGAATGATGGAGCGAAGTACGCCCCTTTATATAGCACCCCAGGCGGGCGCAGGCATTGAAAAATTCAGTCATTGGCTACTTTAGGTAGCGGGTAAACCAATAGGAGCAGAGCTCCCCTATGGGGCGGAGCTCCACGATATAGAACGACTCCCCGCATGGGGCGAGTTACACTACCAGTTCACGTTCGCTACAATATGTTACATGATTGATTCACAGTTAAAAGAGATTGATTAATATGTTACATGATTGATTCACAGTTAAGAGATTGATAAATATGTTACATGATTGATTGACAGAAGTACATTTCTGTTGTATTAGCTAAGAAGAAAAACTGCAGGTTCCAGAATGTCTTGTAGAAAGACGTCATATAAGTTTGTTGTTTTTGAGAAATGTGAATTGTACATTGAATTGAAAGTGAATATCTAATAGCTTGTTTTATTGAAAAAGAAAGTGTATGTCAGCAGTTGTATATAAAGAACCTTTCGCTTGATATCACCAATCCTAGCCATCATTTCAGAAGGTAGAAATACTACACTGTGACTCGATGTTGTATGTAATGTTAATAAATAATAGGCACAAACTGATGTTGCAAAAGGTCAAAACTATAGCTGCATTTACTTCCCTGTGTTTAAATGAGTCCTCTTGCTCTTCTATATTTGACCTACTCCACATTTTCATAGCCTTATCGTAACATGTATTCTTACCAGTAGCAGCTAGTCAAAACCATATCATTTACTGCTTTTTATAAAGCGATAAAAGTTTTATAAAATATTGAGCAGAATTAAGTTCAGCCTACTGGTCCGGCCCTACACAATAGTCCCGGTTTCTCATGTGGCCCATTGTGAAAATGCTTTAGACTAAACATATCTTAACATTAACATGTTTCTCCTTTGTAACTGCGATAAATTGGATGTGATCTTATGTAAGCGAAGTAGCCCACCCGTCAAAGAGATTCACTTCAGGTGACGTCATTAGGGCTAGGCATCCGGGGCTCTAGCGCTATGAATATCTACGGATCCTGGAAAAAAAGAGGGGAATAAGTCGCCATCTACTGCATCGACATCGATTCAGCCCATCGCTATCGATTTAACACAAGCCCCCACTCCACACCCCCCCCCCCATATCTATCTGGCCATAACCAAAGAAAACGAACAACACAGTTTTTTTTCAATATCACAATTTGTATTTATCAATTCAAAGAAACGACTGTACAGAGTCAATGATTTTCAGTTTGATCTGTTTTATACATTATTATTCATTCATTCATTCACCTTTTCCATGTACGTTATTGTGTCACCCCATTATTGTACAGTGATTGAATAGTGGAGGGATGAGACCTCAGAACATGCACAGCAGTATCATAATAGGGTCTATGTTATACATGCAACTTCTTTGTCCTGATATTGTGATGTTTTCTTTCTTAGATTTTTGTACAAATGAACAAATTTGCCCCAATGGATATTTAAATTTGTTTGAAAACCAAAAAAACGTTTTCTCAGTTTCACAGCAGAAAAAAAACTTCTATTTTTTCTTCTTTACAGAAAATACTTTAAGCAATTACATTTTGTACAGGTCATTGAGCTGTTTAACTTATTCATACCAAAATATCCATACAGTAGTTAACTTAAAACAGTGGTGCTCTCAGGTCAAAGTTTGGGAGGTCAATGGCAGGTGTTGAGCATTGATTGTTAAACTCTAATTTTACATCCTGAATGAAAATAAAATCCATGTTATTTCCTCAAACGAATAAATAAAGAAAAAATGCCCCATACAATATGCATGTGTGTTCAATAAACATTGTTTCTAATGTTAGATGTCCGACTTGTGAATGTTGAATGAGAGTCAGATTCCAAGACACCTCAGGTGCCAAGTTACAGATGCCCAGTCATGCCATGTCATGATATAGCTAAAAAACATAACAAATTAAAAATGTTTATTTAATTCTAGTAGTTCTAAATCTATGCTTGTTGATGGAGGTATTGAAGGTCAAGTTACCACACAGTTGCACTGTATCAATAATGAGAATCATCTCACTATCCCCCCTGTGAGAGATTAATATGTTACTGTTTACAGTAGGCCCATTGTAGATTATAAAAATTGTGCTTTCTATATGCCAATACCTGACTGGTTTGTATTGTAGAATACCTATCTGTCCAAATTGCCCTTGGTTTGAAAAAAAATCTGTTGTAAGTGACCAACCAATCTTGATTGCCATTAGTCTGGCATGAGCCATTCATATTTGTTTTTGGGGATGTTTTAAATTTAAGGAATTACTGCAGCATTGTTCTGCACACAGACATACTGTAAACAGAAAGTGAATGATGACAGCAATACTTTACTGTAAGTTTAGAGTATTGCCAGAAGGTTATGAGGATTCACTTTGACAATGCTTGATATATGCCACACCGATATTTAGCCTGCCCTTCTTGATCAAGCATGACCTGAAAAAGTGGGTACTCATTTTGAGTATAACACTGCATGCATGCATAAGCACCCGTTGTAGCTGGAATACCAGCAGTTGTCAATGTGTAGTCTTAACAACCAAGACAAGCACGCAAAAAGCATGTATATTTACTGAAAAAAACAAAAACAAAACATAGTTAGACAGAACTTGATATTCCCATACCCCTCATGATACTGAATTCTCTTGTAATCAAATAAACCCATTTCCCGCTCAGACCCTTAAGCACCACTGCTTCTGAAACCATGGCACTGTGCAATGGGGTAGCTTTTTAGTGCAAAGGAAAAGTTGCATAAATTCTCTATTCGCATCATCACCATAAATTCCCTAACAATCTCTCCAATTACCTCATCTTCATACCATTCATTTTTCAGGGACATTATGGCATAAAAAATATTGGATCAGTGACTAAGGAATACAACATCGCTGTGATACTGGGGGGAGAGAGTACAAGCAACAAACTGCCTATCATTCAAAGAACGCAAAAAAAATAAATAACTACATTCATTTAAATCATAAACAGGAGAGTAATCCATTTGAAACCAACATTTTATTGAGCATATGGTATTTTAGACTGAGACATCCGTGATATGATCTGACCAGGCAAAAAGAGGTCCACTCTAAAGAATAGGTCGTAGTGAATACTGCACAGTGAAACTCCCGAATGCAAGTATTCCTCAGACTAGCAGTTTATTGGTAGTATCGTACCACTTCTATGCATTATGTCACTCAGTGAAGTAAATGTCATACGCTCTTTATTTAAGAATTCCTTCGTAATCTCACAGATGTCCACAGTGCCCTATCTGTCTATGTGCTGTGTCATGTACTGTATGCCACAATACATATGATAGTTTTATGTTCATTCCAAAAATAACTTCTGTTGATCCTTGCCTTGTCGTGTCGAACATGCATAATGGATTGCATTGATTTGGCATTCGTGCCTACATAGATGCATAAAATGTGAAAAAAAACAAGGTAGAAAAAGCTACTCAGGACAGATCTCATGATATTTCCCCTGTACTATCTCAACATGACTCTTCTCTCTCTCTGACGTAGAGGTTAGGCAAAGAGTTTGACCCCTAGCGCCACCTTGTGAGCCTTCCTGGTACCAAATATGGCTTTTGAAATTCTACGATAAATACATCCTTTTTTATTATATGATGTATGAGGAGGCATAAACATGAAGAACAAATTGCTGACAGCTACACAACATACTGCAAGCGGAGGAACGCTACGCAAAGCCTGTTGACAAGTGAGTTTCTGAACAAGACATGCTATCATGTGATCCATCCATCCCATCAAGGTTTGAGTTTTTTTTTACCAGCACTCCTGAGGCCTCAGAGTGACCAATCAGAACTGTGTAATTCGATTTCTGCGTGACCCCTGAACATTGTCCTTGCTGTGTCAACTCCTGTGGTTGGTTGGATTGAATGGAGAGGCCTGGCCTGTGTGTCAGCCATGCGCGGAAGACTGAGGGAGAACTGAGGACGCAGATGTGAACAAAAAAACCTGAGCTATGAAAACCCTGGGAGTGGTGAGCAGCAGGAAACACACACACACACACACACACACACACACATACACACGCACACGCACACACACACGTGCACACACACGCACGCACGCGTGCGCGCACACACACCATTAGATATATTTCTTTTGACTCTCTATAAAAAGCATTGTGACTCATATTCTCTGAATGGACCAAAATAATGTTGGCTGGGTATGTGGTGTGAGGTTGTCACCATCTGACAGCCTCGGGTAGGAGAGGAGGAGGCATCATGTCTGGCCAGGAAGAGGTTCTGGGTGGCTATGGATGATGGAGCACAAAGCCCTCCGATGGGTCACATGGCCTGCGAGACCCCAGATAAAGGCATAGCTGAGTAGGGCTGTGGTGGGGGCCATCATGCCACCGGGACAAGTTTCTAGCTCCTCTCCTGCCTCTCCACTTTCTCTACAAACACAATATCTCAACAACAACTGCGCGGGGTAGCTCTGTATCCATCTCTCCCAATTTAGTTTATATGACTAGGATGATATCAACGTTTCAGCGCAAAAGAAACAAGCAACATCCAAAATATGTGTGTGTGTGTGAGAGAGAGAGAGAGAGAGAGAGAGAGAGAGAGAGAGAAAGAGAGAGAGAGAGAGAGAGAGAGAGAGAGAGAGAGAGAGAGAGAGGCAGGCAAAACTGAATGACAGAGTGAACAAGCAGAAATACAAAAAAAGAGAAAAATAAAGTTCTCCAAAAAAGAGGCCAGTTGTTAAAAACATTTTGGCATATTTCATTCTATTTCATTTGGGAGTATACATTTGTATGTTCTGACATACAATAGATAAATAGACAGACAAGGGTTACATACTGATACAGCTCATTTCATATAAAAAAGAAACAGAAAACGTAATGAGCTACTTTTTCATACTACCAGCTTTAACAACCCTTTTGTAACATACGTACGTACGTGTGTCCATCTCTCTCTCGCACTGCTGCCTTGACTACTGTAGGTTGGAGCATCTGCTATCTGCAGTGCACTGATGTCACCACCAGGGGGCAGAGGCAGCATGAGCCAGACAGTAAGTGTCAATGCCGGGTCTGACATCCTTAGAGCAACAGAGGGAAAGAGAAAGGGGGATAAGGGGCATCCTGACACTCGTGCTCCTAATCCATCATGTAAATTCAACAGGGTCATTAGCCTGTTGTTATGTTTCACACTACAACACAACTGAAGTGGTGGTGGTGGTGGGGGGGGGGGGGGTGAAGTCATTTTAGTTATCACTGCCCCTCCCCTCCCCCACCCTGAGCATAACAACCATCTCATTTCTTCTTGCTGGGCTTTTCCGAGCGCTTGTTGTCCGATTTCTCCCCCTTGTCCGACCTCTCTGAGCGCTCTGCCCTCTCCCCTCGGTCAGACCTCTCCCCTCGCTCCGACTTGTTGTCGGCCTTGCTCCCGTCACGACGCGTGCCCTCGTCTGTGGATGAGGTAGTAGGCTGGGGCTGGCCCCATTTGGCGATGTCCTCGTGCTCCGAAATGCTCTTGGTGATGTTGGTGATCCAGGCCTTCAGATCATCCTGAGAGAGAGACAGACAGAGAGAGAGGCGGGGGGAGGGGTTCAGGTAAAAAGAGAGAGAGAGGGTGTTCAGGTAAAGAGAGAGAGAGAGGGGGGTGGTTCAGGTAAAAAACAAAATAGAGAGTGAGAGAGAGAAAGGGGGGAGACGGAAAGAGAGTACGCAATGAGAAATGTATAAAAAGACGTAAGGAATGAGATAGAACCCCGAATGGAAAAAGACAAAAAGAGAGAGTTAGTTGGCACAACAAGAAACTGAAGAATCACATGATTCTATTGACACAAATATTAGGGACTTTACTCAAAACTCTTTTAAAACTTGTCATTAGGATATCTATGAAGCTTAGTGCACAAAATAATAATATTTATGAAATGAGAAATCTATATATAAAAAAATATTTTTGAATTAAGTATCCCTTTAATGTGAGGACCATCCAATAAGGAAATACATGAATGAGAGTTAGACAAATGTATTTGTTTACTTAGAAAATTGTATAAAGTCGTCTGCTAATTGCCAAGTGTAAATGTAAATACATGATCTGTGGAAAACACTCACCTCATCCTTTGCATGGAACAGAAACTCACTTCCATCTGTTGTTCTACAAGAGAAGGAAAGATTACCCAAAGGTAAAAAAACACAACTGGAAAGTAATCTAGTCCTGCCAACACAAACACACAACCAAGCTGAACCAGCATGTCCCCGTTCGACAGTGTGGGACGTAGAAAGCAGAGTGCCTTACTTAAGTGTAAAAACATTTTTCTTCTTCTTGTATCCGTTGGTCACATCACAGGTGCAGTGGCTGAGGTTGAGCAGGGGCTCGTTGTTGTAAGGTGTGGTGGTGTTCTTGGCATCCTTATAGAAGCCTATTTCCCCTTTGTTCAGCACACAGTACAGGTTCACCCAGGATCTGCTGTAAGTGGGGGTAAGGAGGGGGAGGACAACACGACACATTGAGATAAAAACACATCTCAATTTCAATCTACCTAATCTCACTTACCTTTTGGGGGAGGGGGAGTGGGGGGGGGAGTGTTCGAGGTGACCGGATAGCCACAGAGGGCCGAGGTGAGAAGACACTGCCGACCATCGACCATGGCCGTAACGTGTAGTGCGGCATAAACGTGGCTTACCTTTGTTGAGAGGTAGGAATAACAGCCAGCAGCAAGGAGGAACAGGAAAGAGAAGAGACAGAGAATTCGGTCAAATGACAAAATTGGTGTTAGTGAACAACAACAACAACAACAACAACAACAATAATAATTATATGCCTTTCAATCAAGGCTTAAAGATGTGTTTACACACTTAAGAGAAGCTACGCTTTACCTTGGCATGTACATAACATGACATGTACATTTAGAAACATTCATCCAATTGGCGGTGAGTGATTTGGCAGGGACTCATCGGCCTGGGATGAGTCGGTTGTGAGTGGCGTGTTCAGCATGGCCTCCAGGGGGCATCGCATCAGCAGCGAGAGGCAGTTCAGTTCAGTCTCCAGGGCCAAAGGGCAGCCCAGCCCAGGGCTGGGCACCTCAAGCATGGCCGACTGAACGAGCGTCTCTCTCTCGCTGGAGGAAGCAGAGTGATGTGTGGCCACTGCGGCGGACCTGTGCGGGTGCCAGGGTAGGCAGGTAGGCAGGTAGGCAATAGCCGCATACCGTACACTGGCTTGGGGGGTAGGGGGGGGGGGGGCAAACCAGCAGCCAGCCAGGTCCTTTAGCCCCAGCCAGCTTCATCCAACAGTCAGACTGAGGCAGCTCCTCGAGGGCTAGTGTTGGTTAAGGCACCATGCATGTTGTAGTGGCAAGCAGTGGAATGGCTGGTGGCTTGGCCTACACTCTTGGTTAAAACACTCATTCTGATACTTCTGATCAGAGGATCAAAGAAAAGATCTGAAGCTCCCATTACAATGCCAGAGCATATGTCTAAGCAAATGTCTTATTTCAAAAACAGGATGCTAGTAGAACATATGTCGACCCCCAGAATTCTAAATCATATTAAGTTACTAAGAACATATGTTAAGCCAGGTCTTTAAAGCTCCAATAGGATGCCGGAAACATATGTCAGAGCAGTATTAAAAGCTCTGATTGCCGGAGAGCGGTGCATATGTTGACCTGGACCTATGGCGACCAATAGGCTGCTAGAAACATATGTCAATGCCAGTGGCATGCACCAATTGAACATTTCGTAAGGTAAAGTCAGAGTTAGGTTAGCTTAGCATGCTAAAGTCATGCCTTGTTCAGCCCAACGTTTTAAGGAACGGGGATGCCCACCTGTTAGCGCTCTTCTTCAGGGTCTCGATGTCCAGCTTGCGGAAGAGGAAGCCTTCGTGGTGGGCTGTGTGTGTGGGGGGCTGGGGTACTGAGGGGCTGCTCTGGGCTGGTGCAGAGCGGGAGCGTCGGGTGAGGGTCTCTCCCCCACTAGGCTCTTTGGGCCGGGGTCTCCGACGGGGTTTGGGCCGGTCCCGTGCCCGTGGCCGGTCAGGTCTACCAGAGGATGATGATTTCTCTGGTACCCCATTAGGCAAACGGGGGACCTCCCCTCGGGCCTGGGTGAGAGAGAGTGAGAGAGAGTGGTGGGGCGCATGGATAGGTTGATGGACAGACGGACAGACACAGACAGATAGATAGATAGAGACGTTAGGGTTAAATATCCTGATATAACATTAAGCATGAAAGGGAGGATCGGTTTGGAACTGCAGACACACCTGTGCTGCCTCCCTCTCCTGCAGCTGCTCCACAATGTCAGCCAAGGTGGTCCTCTTCTCCCTGTAACACGGTGAACACAGCTCTTTTTGGACAGCATAAGCCAGTGTTCAAAGGCATTTACTGTAGAACTCACCCACTGAAAATTGACATTTAGGTGTCATTAGGCGAGTTAGTTGGTTAGCTCAGCATGTTTATTGCTTGCTGCCACCTATGGAACAGGTCTGTCTTGTAAAATGTTCTAATCTTTATGGGACTGTATAAATAAAGGCTAAATCCAGTGCTGTTTCCAGAGTTCTAAAAATGCCTTTGGACACATATCCACGCTGCAAACAAAGTGGCTAAATCAAAGCTGTCCTAAAATGAAGGCCTGGGTAGAAACAATCACTCTCTGTACCTAGCATCTATAAACCTTTGGAGGAGCAGCAGACTCACCCTCCCCCTCCCCCTCCCCCGGTGGAGCGTCTGTCTGAGTGCTCCTTCCCCGTGTCTTGTTCACTGGACTCCTGTCTCTCCAGCCGGTGGCGGTGCTCCCTCTTGCGACCGCCCTCGTGTCCTCCGTGGCCTGCTCCTCCTTGCTCCTGCTCGCTGGACGTCTGCCTCTCCAGCTTCTTCTCGTGGCGCTCCGCCCGTTCCCGCCACACCTCCTGGGGGAGCTCGTCACGCCTCGCCTGGATCAGCTGCTCACTGGAGAGCTGCCGCTCCAGCCTGGACTCCCTGTCTCTCTCCCTGGCCTGGGCCTGGGGCTGGGGCTCGGCCTGGGGGGGCTGCTCCGACCGGCTGCTGCCCGGCTGGGGCTCTATGCTGTTCAGTCTCTCCCTCCCCCGCTCCTGCAGCACCACCTCCGCCATCACTGCCACCATCTCTCCCTCCTCTCTCTCCCTCTCTCTCTCCCTCTCCCTGACCTTCTCCAGCCGACTGGCCACCAGCAGTGGGGTCACCACGTCGTCGATGTGCTTGATCCTGGGCTGCCGTAGGTACATCGAGGCTTTGGATTTGGTCTCTATGGCGGCGGAGGTCGTGACACTGGCAGCCGAGGCGATGGAGGTGGCAGCCGAAGCGGAGGCCTGGTTGATGGTACCCAGGCCAGCCGCCACCCCCACCACGCCGGTGGCGATCCGGGCCTCCAGGGCTCCGCGATAGCTGGAGCCGTTCATGACCGGGGTGTAGTTGGCTACGGTGGAGCCCAGGCGACGGGCCACGGAGGATGGGGAGGGAGAGGGCGAGGGTTCCTGGGGGGGTCGCTCGGCCCGGGGCTCGGCCTGCTCGTAGATGGTCTGTCTCATCAGGGGGGACCCGGTGCTCCTGCCGGGGGAGCTCTCCTGGGGGTCCAAGAACACCTTGCGGCCCAACAGGGGGGTGGGGGGCAGCTTGCTCTGCTCCGCTTTCAGTTTCTCCACCTGGAGGAATTGTGGGGTTATACAAAAGGGACACCATCTTATTTTAAGCTTGTTTAAATATAATAATATGAATAAAATGGCCTTTACTAAAACGGGAGGATGTGAACATAAAAAAGAAAACTTCAAATATACACTCAAATTACTTAGACAAAATCCATTTGTTGTAAGCCGCTTTGGACAAAGGCATCTTCCAAATGCCCTAAATGTAAATACACAAGTCACCTTTCCAGTAGGCACTTGTTTATCCAACAAGAGGCAGGGGATAGGGTGGGGGGTGTATGGGGACGGTTCGATGTCCGGTAGCTACTGTACGTACCGTGGTGAGGCGCCGTAGCGAGCTGAACCGCTCCTCCCACGTGGCGGCAGCCTTGCGGAAGGCCTCGTGCCTGCGGATGAGCTGCTCCACTTCGTCCACGCTGCCTCCCAGCTCCTTGCTGTTGATGAAGGGCTCCTGGGCTGTCAACCAGGCTTCCGCCACCACCGCCTCCTGGGCGAACTGGTGCACCTCCAACACTGAGAGAGGAGAGGGGGATGGGCAGGGGAGGGGAGAGGTAGAGGAGAGGGGAGAGGAGAGGGAAGAGGAGAGAGGGAGAGGAGAGGGGAGAGGGGAGAGGAGAGGAGAGGGGAGAGGGAGGGGAGAGGTGAGGAGAGGGGAGAGGGAGGGGAGAGGGAGAGGAGAGGAGAGGAGAGGAGAGGAGAGGGGAGGGGAGGGGAGGGGAGGGGAGGGGAGATGAGAGGGGAGAGTAGATTGAGGAGGGGGGAGGAGAGGTGAGGTGAGGAGAAGAGATAGTCAGTGCTTCAGGGAAAAAAATATTTAGTTAATTATTAACTCATTGCCTGTATACTGTAGGGTCAGACACACATAGATCCATAGTGAGAGACACTTCTCTCACAAGCTATCCACACAAGGAAAGGGAGATGTGTGGTGTAACATTGTTTTAATTCCAAAATGGCTGACCTAATAGAGAAGAGGAGAAGAACAAGGGAAACAAGGGGATGGGAGAAAAAAGGAGAAGAAAGAAAAGAGAAAAACAGGGCTCCCTAAACATGGTCCTGTGCACCACCCAGCTTTAACTCAATGTGGTTGGAGATTAAATATGTGACAGCAGCTGGTGAAAGCAAGTCGGCAACCGACCAAATGTTCAGACTTTTATTCTGAAAAATGTAATCTAGTTAGTGTAGAGTAGTGGGGATTACTCACCGAATCCATTGCATTCGATGTTTTGGCTTGACTAACGAGTGTGTCATTGATTTTCAACAACATTGACATTTATTTAACATTTTCGGAATAAAAGTCTGAACATTTGGTCAGTTGCCGACTTGTTCCCGCTTTCACCAGCTGCTGTCACATTTTGTGTATTTTACGAGGTGCTACAGTAGTGAGTTCAGAGTGGTTGTGGTAGTTGGGGTCAAACAGGGTCACTCACTGTGCTGCAGAAGCTCCCAGTGTTTGTCCCACTTCTCAGTCAGCTCCTGCTGCTTGGCAAACACCTTATCCAGCTTCTCCTTGATCTGAAACCAGATAGTCACCAAACACTCAGCAAAGGGTCAAGTGATTCATCATCTTTGAATTCAACGTTCAATAGTTCTCCATCTTATAGTTGACAGGGACAACAGATATTAATTTCAGTCTTCACAGTGGATGTCATTTATCACTCCCATTGACTAAACTGAACGATGAAGGTCATGTCCTTCCATAATCTGCAGTTTAACCATAACTGGGAATCTAGAACACCATACTGTACTCTATTTTCCCTGGTAGAACCCAGACAATGAAGTCAGCGCTTTATACAGGTAAAATATCTGTGCTCTTAACTCCAAGAAACACTAAGAGTAATGGCATAAACAACAGCCGTCGTAGTAAATGAATAATGGTAATAATAGTAACAGTAACAGGAAGTAAGTAGCCTAGTGGCCCTTAGGGGGCAGGAGCCTATCTCCTGTTTCCTAACGTGAGGCGGCTTGATGTACAAGTACACCCCCTGGACATGACGCTGGTATATAGTAATAGTAATAGTACAATCAATAATAATCCTAATTATAGTAACAGCAAGTATCAGGCCTGTAACTATACCTCCTCAGCGGCTGGGTTGCGGGCGGCCAGCAGTGTCTTGCCCATCTCGATGCACTGGAGAACGCTCTTACTGCGCGCCTCCACCTCACTCTTCAGGCTCTGGTGGTAGTTCATCAGAACCTCCACTGAAGACACATCCCTGAAAGGACCAGAGAGTCCAGAGCCCATTATATCGCTGGGGAGCACGGCACTGACAGTGAGGGAGAAGGGCACAGGGTTACACACCCTACGAGACAAGGGCCAGCCCTGTTCATTTCGGCGAGCGGCCATTTTGAGAAGGTCAAATGGGCCACCCACACAATAGTGTTTGTTGCAATCTATCAGATCTGGGCAGAATATGTATTTGAAATGGTTTATCAGTATTTGAAATCTTGAGGTGCGCTTTATTTAATTTTGCCTTGCATGCTGCTGCACTTTGCTGCACTATTCCATCGTTAAAGCACACCTCTAGATTTAGATGTATTTGAAGCCTTTTGAAGTACATATTTAGACCAGGTCTGCATTGTACAGTACAATTGTGATGCTACTGTAGCTCAAATGGACAATCTTCCAAATAGTATGTTTTCATCCATTTTGATTTGTTTGATGTGCAATGCGCAGCTTTCCATAGTTCCATAGAATTTCTTTGTGAAAGGAAACCTCATCAAAAATAGAAACCTCAGCAGAAAAGTTTGTTTATTTCAGTCTATGTGGGTCTTTCTTTGTTTGCACCTGCTGTGGTTATTCCCTCCTTTTGCACCTGCTGTCCTTATAACCAGGTGTGCGGACATTTCCACTGTTCATAGTTGCCATTTTTACAATGACTGCTGTATAATTCTAGGTTACATAATTCTGCTACTGAAACATTAACATGTACCTAAGTCATATTTCATAGATGGACACAGAAGCACATAGCTTACCTGCTGTTAAACACACTGTACATATACCCCAACTGTGCATATTGTATTGATATCCATTGCCCCTGTCTGTACATATCACACTGCACATATATCTGTCCATAATTTTATGGCTTTTGCACTATTGTACTATTGGTTAGATGCCGAACTGCGTTTCGTTGTCTTTGTACTTGCACTCTGTCAATAACAATTCAATAGAATCTGAATCTGCAATTACCTGGGTTTCTCCCCCGTTCCTATCTGACAGATGATGCTGTCCATCCACATGATCTGGTCTCGAACCACGCCGAAGAACCTCAGCTTGTCTGTCGCCGTGGTGATCTGCACCCGACAGTCCTCGCAAGACGTCAGCAGCTCTTTCCAGCATTGCATGACTTCCTGTTCCCGGCCGGCGATGGCCTCTGCCTTCTCCCCGGCGTAGACCGTCCGGAGCTGGGCAGCGCTCTCCTGAAGCTGCCTCACCTGGGGGAGGGATGAGTAGAGAGAGGGAGGGAGGGAAGTGAGGAGGAGGAGGAGGAGAGAGAATTAGTGGTGGTCTGGGCAATGGTGATGGTGAGAGACAGAAAATATAACTACTGTTATGCACACCTGCCACCTGTTGGAAAAGGTCTCTTTTCTAAAAGAAAGGATATTATATATATTATATATATATATAGTTGAGTGGGGCAGACCCACTCAGGTCTTTTATTTGATTGGATAGAGATAGTGAAGACAGACAGGAAAGTAAGGAGAAGAAGGGAGAGAGAGCATTGCTATAGACTGCGGTGCCAGACCACTGGACTACCCCAGGCCACTAAAAGAGAGTTTTAATCTTTTATTATTTAAGCAATATCACACGAGAGGGAGTGTGTTATACTGAATATCAGCACGGCTGTGATTCGGTCGTAGGTACGAGGCCGCCCGACCTCGAGTGTGATATTGCTTTTATACAACAGTTCTACAGCGCAATTTATTAGTTAACAGTAATAAGTGACAACAGATTATTATTTGTTTGTTTATTCAATCATTTATTTTGGCTCCGTCAAGAAAAAATTGTTCCACAACGGGACTGTTCAACTGGACTGTTGGCTCGTAACCTGAACACAAACTAGCTACTTTGTATCGTGTACATTTATTTGTACATTTCCATGTATTGTGCAACCAGTGAAATATGACTCGGTTGACAGTCGCTTTGGTGGCTTTTGCATTGGGCGGAATTTTGGTCAGGTATTTTTCGAGAGATGCTACCGGGCAGAGGGGATTTCCTCGCTCCTCAAACATTGCGTCGCTACGATTTTCTCTGTCTCGCTCAAGTGGGTCTTTATGGTTTGTTGTTTCTTCATTGAATGTCATGGTGAAATACTTTTCTCCATTCTCATGACGTTTTAGTACGAATGACTCAGGTTTGAGATCCCGGTTCCCCTCTTTACCCCTGCGTCCAAAGTGCAACTGAATATCATACTAGACCTTGTTCAGTAAACCTTTTGGATAGTCTGGATTTAATGTTGCAGAATATATCCATCTTCTGTTTCTGTTGTAGGCTATATGACCGTTAATGTAGTCTAATTAACGGTAATTTAACACCTGTGCGGCGGAGTGATACGTATAGTTAAAAGTCCCAGTGCTGTTATACTATATATCGTAACTCATGGAATGCCTCTTGTCCAATCAAATTACTTGGTCGGAACTAACTGTTGTATAAAAATAAAATAATGAACATATGAGAAGTTGAGAACACTCTGATGTTACAACTCTGCATTATGTCGGTTATCTTGCCTTCATATGAACCTCGGCACCAAGCAAAACACAAACTATAACCTCTATAAATCCACATGACATATCTTAGTCTCATCTGATGTGAAAGATTTCCAATACAATCAGAGTGATCTGATTGGGTGAGGGGGTGTACAGTAAGTGGGTGGGGCCCAAAGCTCCGCATGATTGGCTGTGGGATGACAGGTGAGCGGGGGGGCGGGATCACACCTGTGTGACGAGCAGCTGGATGTCTTGCTCAAAGCTGTGCATGAGTCTCTGCAGGGTGCTGGTGTTGGCAGTGCCACCCTGGCGCGCCCGCACTTCCGGCAACCTCCGCTGCTTATCATAGATCTGGGCCAATACCTGCGACAGAACGGGAAGCCACTCAGAGTCACGCAACACGATGCAGTACTGTACATAAGAACATGCTCTTAATTGACCCACCTGGATAAATAAAGGTTCAATAAAATTAATAAGTGTGAGCTGTAACGCAATGAAATGCGATGGCGTGCCACAGGACATAACTATTAAACCAGTGGGTCTCTTACTGCCTCTGAAACATGCTTATGGTATCTATGCTAGGGTGAAGGCAAAGTGCATTAAATTACAAAAGCTGGTATGAAGAGGTAGAAGAGAGAAGAATCTCAAAGAGAGTCTGACAGACCCTAGTGGACAGTACAAATCATTATTAGGCTCTTCAACGTCATGTGGTTTGACAACTTTTACTGGTACTGTATCATATATAACTTCGACTGTTCATGGTATGCAGACCTAGGTCGGAATAGTATTAGAACTTTTTAAAATACTCTGGTGGCGTTTGCTTGGGCCTGCCTGGAGTGCCAGCTGGGCAGGGTTTGTGCAATTCATCGAGTATTCCATTGGCTCCATTGTGCCAGGCAAACTCAATCGAACCCAGATCTGATGGCCCTGGACGGGACCCTACCTCGCGGCAGTCTGCGAAGAACTTGTGGAGCTGGTGGGAGGCGGCCAGCATCTGGGCCCGGGTCTCCATCAACTCCAGGAGGTCCGCCCAGGCCTCGTTCACGCCATCCTTCCACTCCGCGATGGTGGCGGCGTCCCCGTGCCCGTAGTCGATCAGCTCGTCCACCATCTGGTTGACAGCCGTCACGCGCTCCTGTCCCAGACTGCCCGTCTCCGACGCGAACTCAGTGAACTTCTCCTGCAGGATCTGATGGGAGAGGGGAAGAGGTGGTGGAGAGGAGGAGGGGGAACAAGTGGTGGAGAGGAGGGGAAGAGGAGGAGGGGTACAGTAAGAATGAATTACAACTATAACTAACAATTACACTTCCAATTGTCGAATTATCACTGTTTTAAAAAATAAATAAAACAAATCACGCTGCAGAGAGTATTTCAGCACTGTTTCACTGAAGCAAAATGGAGCCCATTATGAGACTGCCCACCCTCCTCTCTGAGAGAGTGAGAGAGCGCCCCCTACTGACCGTGACATGTTCATAGTCCTGCCCCAGCTCCGGGGAGCTGGCCACCACCTCCCTCTCAGCGATCCACTGCTCCAGTTCGTCCACCTCGCGGTTCAGTTGGTACAGCCAGTACTGCTGCTCCAGACGAGACTTCCTCTCCTCCACCAGGTCCTTCAGAGACACATACAGCCGGTCGATCTGGGACTGACGCTTACTGATCTGCTCACTAGGGGGGGGGGACACCCAGAGAAAATGAGAGAGAGAGAGAGAGAGAGAGAGAGAGAGAGAGAGAGAGAGAGAGAGAGAGAGCAAGAGGACAGCAAGAGGAGAACAAGAGGAGAGAAAGGGAGAGAGATACTGTCAGAGACGCTTAAAAAACACAGAGCACATCTTGGTTATTCAATCTGACCCTGAAAGATACAGAAATGTGGCATACATGGCTGTACAAAACGTATTGGGGAAAGTTACACATTGTGACAGAAGACTGCTTATACAACACACCGTATCCTCTGATATATCCAATGACACTGTACCCTCTCAAATACAGTAGACACACTACTGACGCAGGGTCAACATGAGACAGCCGTGAACTACTCTTTTGTTACATCAAATAACATCAACTATAGTACCACAGTGTGGCAGGCCTGGCCCTTGTTTACCGCTAACAGCTAGCTAAAAGGCTAGCTCTAGCGCTGACATCAGAGAAACAGACACAATTGCGCCCCACTACTCTTCCCTCTATTCCTCACTCCCTTCTGAAAACAGATTAGAGAAGGACGTCCAAGGTCTTCTTCCACCCATTAAACATTCTTCTCCAATGGGGTTTTCAAGCAGGAAGCGAGGAGAGAGGGATGCGAGCGATAGAGGACTGTCAGGATGCAACAACAGCATAGCATTACTGGCACACTGGTGACCTGGC
>NC_137690.1:50690535-50693035 GCF_963989245.1 Nansenia antarctica | reverse complement strand
CTTTCTTTTTTTGATTGTGATTTATAAAGGGAAAAGGGTGTGGGACGTGCGTGAGCACTGTCTTATTAATCTGAATATTTGTGTGGGTAAACATTCTGGCTTTCGTATATACGCAACCTTTTCATGCCAGTCCTACGCACAGCTTTATAAATGACCCCCCAGGTCTTGTGGTGGCACCTAGTGCTGGAAACAGCCAGTATTATATGGTCCAATGACCATTTAAGTATTATTATTATATTGAGAAATAATAACAAATTATGTTTGGTGAACTGTGTCTTTAACTTGACTGTGTCTGGGTAGGACCGTGGTGTGCAGTGCATTGTGACTTCTCCAATGAGTATCCATTGAAGTACAGCGTAGGTCAAGCTAACTGGCACCGCAATGAGCCCCGATAGTTTGGTCTATTCAATCGAAGCAAAAGCCATTAATTGCGCCTTTCAATTGCTTTGGTGCGAAACATGATGAAAAACATTCGCTTCAGCATTCAGAAAAAAATTATAATTAAAAATGAGTAATTCATTCTTAAATGTTAGTATCAGCACAAATCAAATGTAAAAGACGCTCTGGGAAAATGATCTTGGCAACAATGAGGAGGGCGACATTAAGGCTTTGACCTACTGTAATAACAAATATGGGTTTAACACTATCGTGCCAAACCAACCATACTGTGCTGGCTCAGATACTTTCCTTTTCCTTACATTGCATTTCCAGAATGGCTTACAGTAACAGTTGCTCTCTAAAAGCAGGCTGAAATTGCCCAATAACATAACGGAATTGCCCAATAACGTGCCAGCTGCAATAAGAAAAGAAAGTAGGCTGACCCTACAACATGCTGTACAAACAGAGTCTGTCACTAAACAGGCTGTAGTACAAACTGAGTCCACTATCTGGGATTCCGGGTGGCACTACTGTGTGACAGTCCTCAGACAGCCTATTCACCACGGATCACCAAAACCACTAAAAACACCAAAACCACCGCGAGTTCATAAAAAAAAACAGTTAAGAGCAAGACACCTGAAGTTTCTTGAGTTGCTTGTTGACACTGGTCAGGTCCTGGCCCTGGTCCACGTAGCACAGCTGACCCTCCAGTTGGCCCAGCCGCTGGTCCAGACTAGTGTAGCTCTGCACCAGCAGGTCGGCCCGGTTGGCCTCGAACAGCTGCCGGGCCTTGGCCTGGGTGGTGCTCTCCAGGTCCTGCCAGCACTCTCGGATCTCCCCCAGCTTCCTGCGGACCACAGGGCTGAGCTCCGGCTTCTCCTGGATCAGATTCTGACCCTCCTGGATGGGGGGGTCGGGGGGAGGTGGAGGGTGGGGGGGCGAGAGAGAGGATATGGCAGAGAGGAAGGGGAGGGTAAAAGAGAAAGGTGAGGTGGTAATGGTGGGGGAGAGAGGCATGAAGAGGGGGGATAAAGGGAACATGGAGAAAAGGAGGGAAAGTTGAGATGTGAGAGAGGGATGCAGGAGTGAGAGAAGACATAGGCGGAGCAATGGGTGGGTGGGTGTGTGGCAAAGGGATTTAGGAGAGGAGAGGGAGAGAGAAGAACATCAATATAGAATACAATTCGGTTGTTAAGTCTGACGTCAAACGTGACGTTTTGCAATTTCCGGGTCCAAACCAGAAATTCTCCGCACCAGAATACCAGTGTACTACAGCGGTAGAATGACAGTTTAATCGTTTTTTAGACTCGGATCTATTCATACAACAAGGGACACAGCACTTTCCCGTTTCCCCCATATTGTCAGGGTATTTGAGCCTCGGAAAAGCGCTATACAAATATAATTTATTATTATTATTATTGCGACATTTCGAAGACAGCGCCTCAGCCAACTTTGGACCCGGAAACACGTCACGACTTAACAACCGGATAGAACTTTTATTGTCCATTAATCACCTCGCGGAAATTATGTCTTTGCATATCCCCCTAGAGATACCCTCTAGGGGTAGTGGTGGTCTAGTGGATAGTGAGTTGGACTTGTGATCGGAAGGTTGTGAGTTCAAATCCCGCCTGAAGCCACACCACTACTAGTGTGCCCTTGGGTAAGGCACTTAGCCCTCAGTTACTCCAGGGGGAATGTCCCTGTAATTCGTAATTGTAAGTCGCTTTGGATAAAAGCGTCTGCTAAATGGCAAAATTATTAAAATTAAAATTAGATACACCACGTAGTTTTAGTTTATATGCATGCATGCATACACAGAGAGAGAGAGAGAGAGAGAGGGGTGGGGGGGTTCAGGCCACAGTTAGCCGCAGTGCAGTACCCCTGGAGCAGATGGGGGTTAAATGCCTTGCTCAAGGGCACAGCGGAGGCACTTTTGGATATGATGCCAGTAACCCTCCATTGGCTGGCTCACTTCCTCATCTCATCTGCACTAGGGATCGAACAAACAGCTTTCCTGTTACTGGCCGCTCTAACCCTGAGGTTACCTGACACCCCCATATCCATATCTCTAAAAGAATGTGAACATCATAAACAATCAACCTCCATATCTCTAAACGAACAT
>NC_137690.1:50538035-50685535 GCF_963989245.1 Nansenia antarctica | reverse complement strand
ATTCTTTCACAGACGATTAAGAAAAACGAAAACGATTGTTGTTTCTCAGTAATCTCATGATTGTACATGTGCTATGAAATGGACTTACAATATTATCATATCTAACACTCTTACGATATTATCATATCACCATATCATAATTCATAATCATAATTGTAGATTCCGGCCTTGCTACACACTATACTGTAGGCTCTGAAAACCTTCATCCATGTGTCCTTTCATGGCCTGTTTGCTTTGGGGTGAATTGCCCCGGTCGAGAAAACACAGCTCTCTGAGGAACCAAGAGGGACACAATAATGTTTCTCTCGACTACCTTAACTCCCAACCAATCTGGTTGTTATGCTAGAGTGACCCAACATGAGTTATGACCCCCCCACAGCTTGCCAAACCCTGCCAAACCCTTAGGAGGTATTTGAGCAGTCATCGCTGCAGATTGGCGCCTTGAAATACAGTCTACCATCCACATGAGACCACCTACATGGCCTTTCACAGAGGGCTGTGTTTGCCCATGGCTATCCTAGAGAGTAGCTGTTATAGATTGGAATGGGGTAGGTGGTGGTGGTGTGTGTGTGTGTGTGTGTGTGTGTGTGTGTGGAGGGGGGGTGTATACAGTACTGTATGTATGTATGTATGGGCACCAAGCAGTTCAGAACTGAGAATATCCGTCTGAAGAGTTATCAATCAATCCTCTCCCCCGCAAAAAAAGAAAAAATCTTAGCATCTGCTATTCAATGTGCTTACGTTAGATAGACAAAGCCATGTCTGTGAATAATTAACTCCCTTTAATAAATAATTTGACGTTTCTCTAAAGCATAATCGATAAAACAAAAGGGTCTTCATGTAAATAGAGACAACAACACAGCATGGAATGTTGAGGAAGATTCTGATTCTGATCCTGATGGAGTGTTGAGGATGATGATTCTGATCCTGATGGAGTGTTGAGGGAGATTCTGATTCTGATTCTGATGGAGTGTTGAGGATGATGATTCTGATCCTGATGGAGTGTTGAGGGAGATTCTGATTCTGATTCTGATGGAGTGTTGAGGATGATGATTCTGATTCTGATGGAGTGTTGAGGATGATGATTCTGATTCTGATTCTGATGGAGTGTTGAGGATGATGATTCTGATTCTGATGGAGTGTTGAGGATGATGATTCTGATTCTGATGGAGTGTTGAGGATGATGATTCTGATGGAGTGTTGAGGATGATGATTCTGATGGAGTGTTGAGGATGATGATTCTGATTCTGATTCTGATTGAGTGTTGAGGATGATGATTCTGATGGAGTGTTGAGGATGATGATTCTGATTCTGATGGAGTGTTGAGGATGATGATTCTGATGGAGTGTTGAGGATGATGATTCTGATTCTGATGGAGTGTTGAGGATGATGATTCTGATGGAGTGTTGAGGATGATGATTCTGATTCTGATGGAGTGTTGAGGATGATGATTCTGATCCTGATTCTGATGGAGTGTTGAGGATGATGATTCTGATGGAGTGTTGAGGATGATGATTCTGATCCTGATTCTGATGGAGTGTTGAGGAAGATGATTCTGATGGAGTGTTGAGGATGATGATTCTGATTCTGATGGAGTGTTGAGGAAGATGATTCTGATGGAGTGTTGAGGATGATGATTCTGATGGAGTGTTGAGGAAGATGATTCTGATGGAGTGTTGAGGATGATGATTCTGATTCTGATGGAGTGTTGAGGAAGATGATTCTGATGGAGTGTTGAGGATGATGATTCTGATGGAGTGTTGAGGATGATGATTCTGATTCTGATGGAGTGTTGAGGATGATGATTCTGATCCTGATTCTGATGGAGTGTTGAGGAAGCAGGACATAGGGAGGGACGTTTCAAAACTACAGCCGTCAGTCAGTATTCTGCCTAGTTAACAGAGATCAATGTCCTTCTTTGCCCACTGTAGCAACCCTGGGCTTGATAAAGTATGAAGTATAGAACATGGAGGAAACATTAAGGAGTACTTCACTCATAATACTTATATTTCAAGGCCATACTTATGGTGGACTGAAGATAAATATACTTGAAAAACATACTTTGAGGGGCATGTAAGTGATGTAGCACACTAAGGCGCAGACCATTATCATCGCAAGGTCCCTGGTTCGATTCCGGCCATCGGCATATCCTGTCATCCCTTCTCTCTCTCACACCCATCCTTCCTGTCAATCTCTACTATCTCTATCCCAATAAAACATCCTAAAAACATATAGAAAAAAAAAAGAAGTACTTTGAGTAAAGTACTCCTTTAACGGTCATGAATGAAGGCCAAGATTCCAAAAAGAAAAAAAAATATTAAACTTTTTTTTAAAATGGCTCTTCCAGTGCAGATGGAGCACAATTCGCTGACGTAATCCTCCAGAGAGGCGGTCCACCGTGGCCTCAGTGAGGGTCCCTGTCGCTACACATCGGCTTTGTTTCCCCACACACGCTGTGTCAGCGCCTCAGGGAGCTAACTGTGTTTCTGTTCTGAGTTACGCAGCTGCACCAGGGTGGCTACTAATCATACCTGGAACAGGGGAGGCTGGGGGAGGTAGAACACCAGGGGAGGCTGGGGGAGGTAGAACACCAGGGGAGGCTGGGGGAGATAGAACACCAGGGGAGGCTGGGGGAGGTAGAACACCAGGGGAGGCTGGGGGAGGTAGAACACCAGGGGAGGCAGGGGGAGGTAGAACACCAGGGGAGGCTGGGGGAGGTAGAACACCAGGGGAGGCTGGGGGAGGTAGAACACCAGGGGAGGCTGGGGGAGGTAGAACACCAGGGGAGGCAGGGGGAGGTAGAACACCAGGGGAGGCTGGGGGAGGTAGAACACCAGGGGAGGCTGGGGGAGGTAGAACACCAGGGGAGGCTGGGGGAGGTAGAACACCAGGGGAGGCTGGAGGAGGTAGAACACCAGGGGAGGCTGGGGGAGGTAGAACACCAGGGGAGGCTGGGGGAGGTAGAACACCAGGGGAGGCTGGGGGAGGTAGAACACCAAGGGAGGCTGGGGGAGGTAGAGATCGGAGAATGGGTGTCATTGTAATGCCTGGAATGGAATGAAGAATGGTATCAAACCCGCTCATTTAATGCATTATAATGAGCCCGTCCTCCGATTTCTACCTCCACTAGCCTCCCCTGACCTAGAGAGGAGTGTGGATGGATGGACGGATGGAACATGTGTTTTGCCTGCACTATTGACTATTACTATTACTATTGACCTGTACTATTGACACGTTTTACTGGATTATGCCTAGTGCCTTATTGTCTACAAATTGCAAGATACTGCTAATTGTAAATAATCTCATTTGTCAGTTATGTCCTGTACTATTGTCACTTTGTTACTTAAATAAAGTAAACTTAAACAATAAAACATGAAACTTGAACTTAAGCTCTTTGTGAGAGTAACTCGGAAAACCCCGACTTCAGTACCCCAGTAGAGGGACACAACTCCAGATTTCGGGCATTTGAACGCTTCCGGCATGAGTCCCTATGCAGATGATGACCTTAATTGGAAACCATAACGGCAGTATCGGAGCATCCCTAGTAAGCTCTCTCCACTATCCCTCTCTCTCTATGCAGACGATGACCTTAATAGGAATCCATAATGGGGCTACCAATTAGCCTCAGCAACCATGACATCACCACACTATATTATACAAATGCCCTCCGCCACTTCACCATATATATATATATATATATATATATATATATATATATATATATATATATATATATATGCTGCTGCTGATGCTGCTGATGATGATGATGTTCAGTGAGAATGATGGGTTTTTACACTTGACTTCATGCACTTGAACAGCGGCGATGCTCTGGATGGGGAGAGCTGACAGTGGTAGAACATGGGCTAATGAGCTGAGTCCTAGCTAGTGGGTGTCCTTGCCTACAGTGATTATCACACCGATGTTACAGTGATCAATCAATGTGATTAGCCAGTGCGGATAAAGATACGGCATGATGCAATCGATGGAGATTCCAGGGCAAAGCGGAGATGTCATGGTGTCAGTGAAGTCTCTGTTCACTCACACAGCAACTCACATGCAATCTTGCTTTTATCAGACTAAAAGGCAAATAGAAGGTAGCAAAGCGTATCAAGTTTAAAGCACTTATCACATTCATTATCACCATCACCACCACACAGTAACAGTGTCTATGTAGAAATCTGTATGAGCTGTGTCACACTCGAATCAATCAATTGTTCCAGATGTCAATCAATAGCAAGCAATATACTCAACCCCCCTGGCTTGGAAAAATAGTTCATGGAAGACAAAATGAAGAGGCATGTACAACAAAAGTTTCGCATGAAACTGAGGGGAGAAAACCCTAGGGCACACTGGCAAGGAAGAACTCGCTGTGAGGAAGAAACCTTGAGAGGAACCAGGCTGTACTGTAAAGCGGCCAGTGGCACCGTAGAATGGTTCTACATCTGTAATATTTAGAGAAGAACTTTAGCCAACTGTTATCGCAAACTATAGTTGTCATTCCATACAGTACATTACAGTACTGTAGTTGACGACAGTAGCACTTTCTAAACAGCAGCACTTCATTTCTACAGAACAGCAATTTACAAATTCCATGGTATAATGGTAAAATACCAGACTAACATCAACCTGAATGAACTGCCACCATGTAGTACCAGATAGTCCTGAAATGGGTCGAATAGAAAGCCCCGGAGAGTAGCCGTTGTTACCAGCTATATCCTAGTAGTGTGAATACAAGCAAAAACAACCTACATAATTAGTGTTCTATTGCTCTTTTTGCCATTGTCTTTTGAATTATTTATGCTTATATGTTTTTTTTATGTCCTATACACCAACCTGGAACATGTAAAAACCTTGTGAGTAACTTGGAATCAGCCTTGTATCGTTCTTGCCCCTGTTTTGTATGAAAGTCCCATTATTTTATTCTATTTATTCTGTTTATTCATATCGTTCTTGCTCCTGTTTTATATTTTAATATTTAATATTTTATATTTTATATGAAAGTCCCATTGTTTTATCCTATTGCTCTGATCAACTTGTATTTTGTCTATTTTTTGTTGTTGATCTGGTGTTGTTTTATTGTGTAATTGTGCCGTTTGTTTTGGCTGTTGAAACTTGATGTTTGAGTCTTGGCCAGTCTTGGCCAGGCTTCCCTTGAAAAAGAGACCATTGTGTCTCAATGGGACCGACCCTGGTTAAATAAAGGCAAAATAATAATAATAATAAAAAAAAGCCTCACCAAGTTCTGTATTTCTGCAAATATACTTGGCAATAAAAATCATTCTGATTCTGAAACTTACAATGAATTACTAATAATAATAACGCATTTATTTTATATAGCGCTTTTCTCTGTACTCACGGACACTACATTCCATGGAGGCAACAAGAACAGATAGGTGGTGCAGATAGGTTGGCTCACCCTCTCAATCTTGTCCAGCCACTCCTTGTTCTGGGCCAGCTCAGCCATGAAGGCCTGGTGCTTCAGCCACTTCTTGTGCAGCTTCTGCGTCTCATCGCGGGACGTGTCACGAGCCATGAGCATCTTCTCAGCCACCCAGTCACCAAGCTGAGGGAGGGAGGGGACACACAGCTGTCAATGAGAGCTGAATGTATTTATACATTATACATTAATATTATATACATAGGTGAATGTATTTGTATTATACATTCATACTATGCAGCAATACACACGCACGCACACACGCACACACACACACACACAAACACACACACACACACACACACACACACACACGCATGCACACGCACACACACACGCTCACACACACACACACACACACACACACACACACACACACACACACAGTTATAGTATAGTAGTTAGTTACATGCAGGTACATGCAAACAACAAAAAGGTTGATGCAAACATAGGTTCAGAAACACAGAAGTACACACACAAACACAAACAGTACACACACACACACACACACACACACACACACACACACACACACACACACACACACAAGGTCAAACACATGCATATTTAATCACACGCAGCTGACACACGTGTACATACAAGCATACACATGGTAAAGGGGATTGACATGTACACAGAGCGGCACGTAAACACACACACACACACACACACACACACACACACACACACACACCTATAAACACAAGCATTATAATCCATTGGCACATTAGGTATATGAGCAAGCAAACCAAACATCTCAGATGGCTAAATGATAATACATATTTCCTATCCACCATTCACTAGAAAACCACTAGCAGCACTACCCGCCTTCCACCCACCCACATATTTCCACCCCCTCCTCTTCGCTCTGCCTCTCTCATGCTCGCCTATACTCCACTCCCCTGACTCCACACAACGGCAAATCTGTTCCATTTACCGGCAGCGATCAACGCATCGAACGGCCTGAGAGGGTTGCGGTGGGGGGCAACTGTAAGTATCCACATGCTCCACCGGAACACCCCTGTCCAAGGGCGGTACAGCTCAAACCAAAAGCCCCACTCAGAAAGAGAGAGAGGGAGAGAGAGAGAGAGAGGAAGAGAGCCTGCTGCTCCAGAAAACCAAAACAACCGGCAAAGGCAAGACAAGCTCCTCTCAGAAGGCAGAGATGAGATGACACTGAGGCTGCTGATCTACCCTCTCCACTGTCCACTGCCGTGGCCTGGTAAGCCCCGTCCACACAGAGGCAGAGAGAGAGAGAGAGAGACAGAGACACATACACACACACATGCACGCATACACACACACAGACAGAGAGACGGAGAGACAAGGGAGGAGGCGGATCAGTGACGAGAGAGAGAGAGAGAGAAGAAAAAAAAACTACCCTCCATCCACGCACCCTCCCCCTCCCCCGCCCCCTCTCCCTCTCCCCCTGCCTGCCTCCCTCTCTTCCCTCAGCCCCCACCTACGGCGTGCGGGGTTGGAAGAAGCGCGGGCTCCGATTGGGGGAGAAGCAGCCACGGCCCGCAGGCTCAGTGGTTGCGGCTAGTGATGCTGTGAGGGGAGGGAGGGAGGGAAGGAGGGAGCGAGGGAGGAGGGGGCGGGCGTTTGATAGTCAAAGAGGGAGGATGAGGGAGGGAGGTGCGGGGAGGGCAGGGATTTGGTTCTCTCCCTGGCTCCTCTGAGGAAACCCAGACATGCTTCTCTCTACAGAGGGGCGGCTCACCGTGCGGTTGCATCTGTATTGTCTTCCTCCCCACTCCTCCCCTCCCAGCCCCTTTCTTTTTGTGCCTCTCTCCCTTTCTCTTTGCCTCTCTCTCTCTCTTTCTCTCTGTCTCTCTCTTTCTCTCTGTCTCTCTCTGTCTCTTTCCCTCTTTCTCTCTGTGTGTCTCTCTCTCTCTCTCTCTCTCTCTCTCTCTCTCTCTCTCTCTCTCTCTCTCTCTCTCTCTCTCTCTCTCTCTCTCTCCACTGCTGCAGTCATAACCTCCCTGTGCCACTGTATCTTCCTCCCTGTAAAACCAGCCACATGTTACTGCTGCAGTGTCTGTCTGAGCCCAACCAGGGCTGTAGCAAGCATGCTAGGGAGAGAAGAGGAGGGTGGAGATGAGGAGGGAGGGGAGGAGAGGGGAAGCAGGGAGAACAGAGAGACCAGAGAGAGAGAGTGTGAGAGAGAGAGAGAGAGAGTGAGAGAGAGAGAGAGAGAGAGAGGGAGAGGGAGAGGGGGAGAGAGAGAGAGAGATCCACCATTAAGAGGCATCACCAGGGAGAACACGCCGCACTTGAAATTACAGCACTGAACAGGGGAGGTGAGATAAGGGGACAGAGAGGGAAGGGAAGGGAAGAGAGAGAGAGAGAGAGAGAGACAGGGAGTGACAGAGAAAGAGAGAGAGAAAGAAGCAAGGAGAGAGAGAGGCAGGAAGTGGGGATGAGTTACTTCTCTGCTTTTGTTTAAAGGTCCCTAACCCCTCTATATACATATATATATATATATATATATATATATATATATATATATATATATATATATATATACCCTAACCCTCTATATACGTATATATATGTATATATCCCCTAACCCTAACCCTCTATATCCGTATATATATATATATATATATATATATATATATATATATATACCCCCTAACCCTAAATATACGTATATATATAAATATATATATACCCCCTAACCCTAACCCTCTATATACGTATATATATATATATATATACCCCTCTATATACGTATATATATATATATATATATATATATATATCCCCTAACCCTCTATACGTATATATATATCCCCTAACCCTAACCCTCTATATACGTATATATATATATATATCCCCTAACCCTCTATATACGTATATACTGTATATCCCCTAACCCTAACCCTCTATATACGTGTATATATATATATATTCCCTAACCCTAACCCTCTATATACGTATATATATATATCCCCTAACCCTAACCCTCTATATACGTATATATATATCCCCTAACCCTCTATATACGTATATACTGTATATCCCCTAACCCTAACCCTCTATATACGTGTATATATATATATTCCCTAACCCTAACCCTCTATATACGTATATATATATATCCCCTAACCCTAACCCTCTATATACGTATATATATATCCCCTAACCCTAACCCTCTATATACGTATATATATCCCCTAACCCTAACCCTACCCCCCCCCCCCCACACACACACACACACACACACACACACACATTTATCTCTCCTCCGTCTAATCTTGCTCTCCTCTCCACCAGATGACCCCCCAGATGATGCCCTACTGACTGGGGGGGTCAGCGGGGGTCACAGCCAGATAGCCCCCCAGGGGAATCTAAATGAATCGGGGGGCAAAGGAGGCAGCAGCAGCAGCAGCATTATGGGAAATGAAGCAACGCCGCTCATCAAATGGACCCCAGAGAAGGCCATCCTACCATCCCTTAGGAACAGACGCTCCGCTCCACAGCCAGGTTACAGCAACGCATCCAGGTACAGTATGGGTCAGGTGTTTGTCAGGTATTTGTGGACATGCCTCTCCATCTCACCCAAAGACTGACTCCCAAAATGAACCGCCTCACCCCTAACCCCTCACCCCTTGACATGTGTTGATCTGAGAGGATTGGATAGGTGTAAGCAATATGATTTTTTTTGATAGACCAGCTGGATTGTTCGCCCATATGTGACAGCAGCTGGTGAAAGCGGGAACAAGTAGGCAACCGACCAAATGTACTGACTTTTTTTTCAAAAAATGTAAATAAATGTCAACGTTGTTGAAAATCAATGACACACTTGCTAGTCAAGCCAAAACATTGCAATGCAATGGATTTGGTGAGTAATCCCCAGTGCTACCTACCAATAACACTACTTTACAGTGTTAGCAGGCTCACAAAACAAGCTGGGTTAGTTGACTAGCGAGTGTGTCGTTGATTTTCAACAACGCTGAAATGCATTTACATTTTTCAGAATAAAAGTCAGAACATTTGTGAAGTGAAGTGAAGTTAATCGACTGCCGACTTGTTCCCTCTTTCACCACCTGCTGTCACATTGCTTAGCAACACCTATTCAATCCTCTCAGATCTATAGGATTGCTTTTTGAGGGTACGGTCTATGGGTTGATTTAGGACGTAGGGGCAAAGCTGAACAGGGTCGCCGTTCCCACGAGGGAATCAGCCAAGTCAGAAAGGATTTGCGAGGGTTAAGGAAAAGGACTTGTCCAAAATGTATGCCAGTAGTGTTAAGCTGTCAGTGTAGCATTAACACAATAGCGGAGGAACACACTTAGCAGACTGGTTCTGGGGATACATTTCTTACAAAACTGTCGCAGTGTCACTCTCCTTCAGTAGGCCACACACAGGGAAGCCTCCTCACACAGATACACGCTCCCTTTTCCCTGAATTAATGATGAAGGGAGCTGATGGTGAATTATTCAATGCAGGCAGAGAGAAAGTTGCACAAACTACTGTAAATAAAGCTCAGGGATGGAGGCAGCAAAGGCCAGAGAGTGTGTGTGTGTGTGTGTGTGTGTGTGTGTGTGTGTGTGTGTGTGAGAGAGAGAGAGAGACCTGAGGTCCTTTAAACATGATGACATGTCTGGATCCTTCTGATCCAGATTAAACCAGTTTTTAAATGCTGGACGCAGGTGACACTATAGGGGCTGGTTTCCCAGATACAGATTAGGCCTAAACCTAATCCTAGACTAAAAAGCATCTTCAATAGAAGAGTTCTGTTGAAAGTGTGATTAAGTCCAGGACTAGGCTTAATCTGTGTGACCGAGCGACTCCATTCCAAACCCAGCTGGGAAGCTATACATAGGTGTGTATCCCATGACTTGTCATTTTCACTTTAAGAACAAGAAACTCACAAATAGAAAACCAGAGTGTCTTTACAAATATAAAACATACTTAATAACACAACAAATAAACAAATATGAGGTCATGGGATGACCAAATTATCCCATGACCTTTTGACACCTAACAAAGCTCAAACATGGCTGGCTCTCTCTCTCTCTCTCTCTCTGCATGCATGTGAAATCCTAGCTCCTTTTAAAAAAATGTTTTTAATAAATAATGACATATTATAGCTTTATGTTCCTTCATAAACATATGATAGTACCCACTGACAACAACCTCAGCCTCTCAGAATGTGTTGATAACAACATCCACCCAAGGCTGAACCTCGATGAGTCAAGTCTGTCACTCACAACTCTTTCACAGCGGCCATCTGGCTCAAATCCTTTAAATACTGTGCCAAAAAAGGCACAAAATCGATGGTATTCTTGTGAGACTGCCATAATTTTGTCACCCAGGAATGAGAGAGGCCTTAACCACAAAGAACAGACCACAAATCCTCCATACTCTCATTCCATTATCCCAATGGAATATCCATCAGGATGTCTGTCTGGTCTGAACAACATCACATCCTGTTGTCTCAAGCCCTATTTCCTCACCTCTGCTCACACAGCTACATGGTTGTTACATTGTTATTACACTGACTGCTGCACTCTAACCCAGCTCGTTATTACATTGATATTACACAGCTGGTTATGACTACTGTAACTAACACATCTGTTTATGACATAGTTATTACACAGCTGGTTATGACTAGTGTAACTAACACATCTGTTTATGACATAGTTATTACACAGCTGGTTATGACTACTGTAACTAACACATCTGTTTATGACATAGTTATTACACAGCTGGTTATGACTAGTGTAACTAACACATCTGTTTATGACATAGTTATTACACAGCTGGTTATGACTACTGTAACTAACACATCTGTTTATGACATAGTTATTACACAGCTGGTTATGACTAGTGTAACTAACACATCTGTTTATGACATAGTTATTACACAGCTGGTTATGACTACTGTAACTAACACATCTGTTTATGACAGTTATTACACAGCTGGTTATGACTAGTGTAACTAACACAGCTGGTTATGACAGATATTACACAGCTGGTTATGACCAGTGTAACTAATACATCCTCGTTATGACATAGATATTACACTGCTGGTTAAGACTATTGCATCTCACACAGCTGGTTATTACATAGTTGCTACACAGCTGTTTATTACATAGTTATTACACTGCTGATTATAACTACAGCATCTCACACAGCTGGTTGTTACATTGTTATTACACTGCTGGTCAGGACCTTTGACCCAGTGCACGGCCTACCTCATGGCAGTCTTGTAGAAGCCTCTGCAGCTCCCACTGGGTGTTCAGCTTCTCCAGCCACTGCTGGGCCAGCTCACGGTTCTGGTTGCCTCTGTGCGGGGAACCAAAACAAACCATTCACACAGGGGGTACCGCTAGTCTCAAAACCTGGGTATCAGTGTCATTTAAAATACTCTGCGGTGTTTGATTGAGCTTGCCTGGCACAATGGTACCAATGCAATAGCCCGAAAAAGCGTGAAACCCCACCCATCTGGCACTCAAGGGCAGACTCAAGCAAATGCTCAAAGTATTTGAAAGTATTTGAAAGTATTTGTGGATTACTTTGATGTCCCGACACTGATCAAGAATGAGTCCATTGTGAGGACAGTTGGGGTTAACCGTCCTCATCTAAATTCCTCCCCAACATGTGGCTATCTATTTATTCTATTGTTGGGAGGGAGGTCTGAAAGGGACTCGCTGTAATTTCACCCATCAGGATGAATTTCATGCTCCCGCCTTTAAGGCAAATGGAAACAACGGTAGATCTTTTCAGTTTCTTTCGCTTTGTCTCTTCTGTGTAGCATTATGGTTTGCCGAGCTGTTCTCCAAATCCTCTTCATATATACGTATATATATGTGACAGCAGCTGGTGAAAGCGGGAACAAGTCAGCAGCCAAAAATATAACAATGCAATGGATTCGGTGAGTAATCCCCACTACTCTACGTACACTAACTAGGTAGTAGTGGTGATTACTCACTGAATCCATTGCAATGCAATATTTTGGCTTGACTAGCGAGTGTGTCATTGATTTTCGACAACGTTGAAATTTATTTACATTTTTCCAACATTTTGGTCGTTGCCGACTTGTTCCCACTTTCACCAGCTGCTGTCACATCCATATGTATTTGTTCTAAGTCGCTTTGGATAAAGGCGTCTGTTAAATGCCAAACATTTAAATGTAAACGTACTGTACTGAAGGAGACACAGGAGGCAGGTGAACAATAGGGTGAGACCTGTCTATCTGTCACCCAGGTGGCACCATTCCTACGTGACACTCTGAGCCTTAAGCGACAGTGCAGATGGCGTCGTGCTATCTGACGTGAGACAATGATCTGTTACCAAGTAGGAGCACAGGAGACCTACAGTAGGGCTGGTGGAACACCCTAATAGAGACATACTGTCAATGCCTGGGAGGGCTTACAGTAAGGTGTACGTGTTTGGGCTTACATACCTAGCCCCTGGCCCTACCATAGATGACTTTATCTTATGATGACTGATGGATAGATGATTCAAATGTAATAATAATGTAATGGAAGACATAAGAACAAATGAACAAATGGGTCTGAACAAATAGGAAGACAGGCTGGTAAACAACCCTTGGGAGGGTCCTACTTGTTTACATTTACATTTACATTTACATTTACATTTACATTACCCTAACATACTTGTTAGGGAGTGTTTGGGCCTACACACATAGGAGACACATGGCTTTGGGTGGAACCGACCTGTTAGAGAGTGTTTGGGCCTACACACATAGGAGACACATGGCTTGGGTGGAACCGACCTGTTAGAGAGTGTTTGGGCCTACACACATAGTCATTTACCATTTAGCAGACGCTTTTAATCCAAAAGCGATTTACAATAAGAGATTACAGGGACATTCTCCCTGGAGTTATTTAGGCCTAAGTGCCTTACTCAAGGGCACACTAGTGGTGGTGTGGCAGGATTGAACTTGTGACCTTCCAATCACCAGTCCAACTCACTATCCACTAGACCACCACTACCCCCCATTGGCTAGTGTGACCTGTTAGAGAGTGTTTGGGGCTACACACCTACACTGGTAACAACCCCTTGGTGGGCCCTACCTGTTAGCCAGGGTGTTCTACCTGTTAGCCAGGGTGTCCTACCTGTTAGCCAGGGTGTCCACGCGCTCCTTGATCCGATCCGAGTAGATGTTGCTCTGACTGATGAGGCTCTCGCCAGCCTCGATGACGGCCTTGATGCGGTGGAGGTTGAGCTCCATGGTGGTGGTGAAGTCCTTGTGTTTCTTAATGGCCCCCTCCACCGTCTCCACCGTGGCGGGGAGCTCCACATGGGCCAAGGCTGACTCCTGCAGGGGGAGATGGGAAATGGAATCAAAATCACACTCTTTTGTGTTATTGCCTGCTGTGTAGTTGGTCAGGTAACAACATTGTATGACAGAGTAATTCCATACCATGCATTACAATGAGCCCATCCTCCAATGAGCCCAATTTCCATCTCCACCAGCCTCCCTTGATTTTAAGCTATTTAATAGCAACCGATCCTGTCAAGGTAGGCTAAATGACAGAGACCACTAAGTGAAACGTCTACCACAGAAAAGGGTTCCAATGCTGTTTGCTGTTTGCTATTCAATGTCACTTCAACAAATGACCATGACATGAGCAATATTACATTGCCTGATTAGCCTACTAATCATCCACCAATTAAGGTGCGTAAGGTGGTAAGAAATGAGATTAGACCCCCTATATGCAGAGTGCACTATGTGCAATATGTTGTTCCATGAAAATAATTGCTTTGCAAATACATAATTATGGATGAAAGTGTTTTTTGTAATAACACAAGTGGTATAGGGACTGCTCCTAGTATTACCACTTGGGTGTAAGGTATAGAACAGGTACAGCTGATCAGATCCCAGTGGGAGAGTGACAGAGATAAGAGTCTATTGCAAGAGTAAGGAGGGGAAATCCATGGCTGTAGCTACACGTTGATATATGTCCTCATACATTTATGAGTATCATCTTAAAATCCTCTCTCCCAGAAATATGGCTTTCTTATCACCATCTATCTCATCATGGACGAGATACTGATTCTTCTGCGCCGAGAGACATAACAGTAATAATAATTTATTACATTTATAAAGCTTTTCATTATATATACACACAGACCCTTGAGGATTATAACAGTACCATCATACGTCAGGCATAACAGCCAAGTTGCAAAGCACACCCCCATGTCTCTTAAAAAGGAAGGCAGTATGCAACGGAACGGCATTGCAGTGAATTACAGCATTTTTAATCAGTATTCTACTTCAATGTATTTCAACTATAAAGTATATGTTGGTTTAAGGAGTCGGGCATTTCATCGATTCCTTTAAATCCAGGCTTAAAACACACTTATATTCTTTAGCGTTTCCCTAATGTGGTTTTGATATGTGCCCGATGTTGTTCTTTATGTTCTATGTATGTCGTTATGCCTATGTTATTGTGATATACTGTGATTTGATTGCCTTTATTGTGATTTTAATCCATGTACGGCATTTTCGGTCAGCACACGTTGTTTTAAATGTGTTTTATAAATAAAGATGACGTGACTAACTGTGCAGAGAGAATTTGGCAACGACAGAGAGATAGAAAAGTGAGTGAAGGCACAAAAAACGTGTCCATGGCGACAACAGATTTTGACAATTATCGGAGAGGAAGTCCTTTGGCCTCTTGTTCGGTGCCTACGGGCTCGGACACAGAAAGGTCTGTTAGCAAACCAGAGGAGACACATGCTCTGACACATGGTAACAGAAAATCTGGGGGAATGTGGCCCAGTTGACATTTAAGCTGGAGTGAAGCACAGCTCTGCATGGAATAAGCCCTGCACTGTAGGGAACTGCCATGTTGTGCATGCAGTGAACGGACACCTATAAACACACGCAGCACGCGTGCACACATACAGTATATGCGCCACACACACGCATACACACACACGCGCGCGCATGCACGCACGTTTGTGCACACACACACACACACACACACACACACAGAGAGGCATGTGACCACACACAGATTATGAACTTTCAGTTACCATGGCTTTACGTGTCCGACACAATAGTGTGAGTGCCATATACTGTTACTGGATTTGTTGCAACTTTGCAAGTCTACAGTTGCTCCTGCTGTCATATCCAATATCACACCTTGCAGGGATTTCCTGATACAGAGCCACCTATGAAATGCTCCATCTAAATAGATCTAATGTCTGTGAACCAGTAGAAACAGCCCCTCTTCCACAATGCCCTGTCTAGGGATTTTCCCCAACAGCGCAGCAAGACAGAGCTGGCCACACCCAATAGTACCGTGCCTTCTGGAACAGGACTAAAACGGTATTATCTCTATTATTATACCACTCTATTGTCTCTTGTCTTATAGTTTTTTTTTATTATAACTATTTCTTATAGCCATTCTATCTTGTTGGTGCAATGTCGAGGAAGCGAAGCCTAACAATGTTACTCTCTTATACTTATAATGTATAATGAGATAATGAGATGGACTGTATAATGAGATGTACTGTAACAAAAACTTGATTCTGATTGCTCTTCAGTATTGTTTGTTTTGTTTATGTTTATTTAAGAATATATATATATTATAACTATATACTGTATATATATATATATATATATATATATATATATATATATATATATATATATATATATATATATATATTATAACTCAGTTTTTTGCTTTTTGAGACTGATCAAATGAAACATGCTTTACAAATAAAATGTATAATAATAGATATTATTATATTACATAATAACATATAATATAAACAATAATATATATAAACATATAATATATATAAACAATAATAATAATATATAATATTAATATTATTATTAATAATAATAATAATCTCCCATCGGGCCACTGTTTATTGTTTATATGTTTACATTATTCATTTTATTTAGCACTTTGTGACGAAAACGGTTTTGTAAAACACATCTCTACAAAAACATTTGATTGATTGACAGATAGATTTTTACAGAAACAGCCAAACAGGGTCCTAACCTGGTTGTTAAGGAAGGCCTCCGCCTGCTTGACGTCTCTCAGGAACAGATGAAAGATGTGCGCCTGCACCAGCACCTCCCTCCTGCTCTCCCACATCTCCAGCAGCTTGTTCCAGCCCACGTCCAGCTTCTGCAGCCACTGTTGCAGCGCCGCATACGGCAGGGGCGCCTCCTCCGCCTCCAGCAGCTCGTTGACGGCCTGCAGCCGCTCGTAGTCCTCCTCGTACCGGCCGATCTCCTCCTTCAGTGCCGCGTGGTGGTTGATCAGTTTCTCCGCCTCCTCCAGCGCGTTGGGCAACTCGTCTGAGGCCGCCGCCGTCTGCGTTTGCACCAGCCAGGTGAGGAAGGAGTCCAGGTCCTGGATGAACTGCTGCAGCCGCCCGGCCACCATCAGCGAGTCCTCGCAGCCCTGCAGCGTGCGCTTCAGCTCCTCCCACTCCACGCTGAGGCCCTCGAAGGGCACCAGGACCTCCACGGCCTTGGCCGGGTAGGAGGTGGCCAGATCCTCTGCCTCCTCCTGGAGGTGCAGCAGCTTGGGCTCCAGCACGGCCAGGGCGCCCTCCATGGTGGAGAGGCGTCGCTGCAGAGCCAGAACCCCGCCCAGGTCGCTGCCCACGTACTGGGTGGCGTCGATGGCCTTGCGCTTGTCCTGGATCTGACACTTGATCTCGGCGCACTCCAGGAGGTAGTTCTGCAGGCGCAGGACGGACTCCAGGTGGTCCTTCTTCTGTTCCACCATCTCCACGATCCGGTTCCACCTGTAGGGGGAAGACATGGTGAACAGTAGGTGATTATACTGAAAAATCACTGGATAAAAGCATCATGGCACCTATATATATATATAGGTGAGAGGGTTGATACAGAGTGTATTCTATGGAAACTTATGATTGACTGTTCGAGGTATGTGACTGATGGGTTTTGAACCCTGGTCTCCTATCCATCACAGCACTGCCTTAGCTTGCTAAGCTAAAGCCTACGCACATCTCGTATGGATAGCTGTCACTTAGTCTGTGTCACAGCAAACATATGGAGCCCTCATAACCATCTGTTCTATTCATTCATCAGTGAAGAAAGTGGTATATTTATCACGGTTATCTACTGTTACAATTAACGTGCAAAATTGTACGTTCATGTACAAATGAAGGCAATTTACAAGGATACGATGGTGCAACATTAATCAAATGCATGATGGTTTTAGTTTGATTTCAATTTGCATCTCAGAGTGGATTGTCTGTCCTTGACACAGGCTGTGTCTAGCCTGCTTCCAGGCCAATGAATGGTGCCCCATCGAAAATCACAGACCTGTGATTCATACTCCTTCAGCGATGCGTATACAACATGATGTAATGCCAGCACCCCCTAGCCAGAGCAACCAAATGATAGGAAAACAACACACAACATCTGATCTCATCTACAAAGCAAACATGATGTACTAAATATACATGTAAACAATGGAGGGTGACCGAACCATCCACACTGCAAATGAACAGCTCCTTTTCCACGAATACTGAATTAATATTTAGTCATGAAAACAAAACCGGTCGAGAGGGATAGAGACAGAGAATAAGCCAAAAGACGACACATTTTGGGCAGGTTGGTCTTGCAGCCTGAGTGGCAGTCGACACAGATGGTCACCCTGAGATGGGCTATATCTATGCCAAGGTCAGGATGAACTAACTAGGCCACCCTACCACTTTGCCACTGCCACCAGGGCTGTCTTCACGAGCGCTGGCAGGGCCTGTGTCTGTCCGCGTCACCCGTCCCTGTGTCCCCGGTACAATCAGTCCTCTCTCAGGAACACCGGCAGGACGATAAACATGTGATCAACATGTCTTCTGTTGATCTCTAACTAGGCCAAATAAGGACAGTGTACCAGATTCTTCACATCGCCGCTACCCTCCCCCCTGCCCCATGCCCAATGCCTTCTTTGAATCAGAGTAGATGAGCTGAGAATTGGGTAAATGGGACACGTTGAAAACATGTCATTTGGATTCCCATTAGTTTAGTTGTATTCCCACTAGGCATCTTGTGAAATGGCTTGCTATTGAGGTAGTTTCCTGGACGCTAGTCTCTGTGAGAAGTCTAAGTTGGTTAGAGGACAGTGATTTACCTGAGTTAACCTGAGTTGGTTAGAGGACAGTGATTTACCTGAGTTAACCTGAGTTGGTTAGAGGACAGTGATTTACCTGAGTTAACCTGAGTTGGTTAGAAGACAAGTGATTTACCTGAGTTGGTTAGAAGACAGTGTTTCACCTGTGTTGGTTAGAGGACAGTGTTTCACCTGAGTTGGTTAGAGGACAGTGTTTCACCTGAGTTAACCTGAGTTGGTTAGAAGACAAGTGATTTACCTCAGTTGGTCATGGGAAAGTGGTTTACCTGCTATTGAGGTGATCCTGGCAGCCACGGACCTCTGTGGAACTGGGGTGACCATTGTCCAAGAGCTGCTGGACTATCTGGTTGACGTCCAAGATCCTTCCCATCAGGCTGTTCATCTCCTGGTCCAGGCTCTCAAATCTACATCGACCATGATGAGAGAAAAGGAGGAAAAATGTGTTCTAAATGCCATACAATCTATTGTAGAATATCAATAATGGTAACTTAGTGTGTGTGTGTGTGTGTGTGTGTGTGTGTGTGTGTGTGTGGCCGTTTGTGTGTGCGTGAGTGCGTGTGTGTGCGCGCGTATGGCCCATTGCTACTTAGTGTACATTGTGTGCATTGTTTAGTTGAATAAATGATGACTTAAAAACACTTCAAAACATAACCCACAAATATGACTCAATTCTCCTTTATATTCATATACTTCTTGTTTATCCATTGGAGACAGGAGCTCTACCTGTGGGCCACCACCTCCACGTCCTCCAGCCTCTCCGGCACGTCCATCTGGTTGAGCCACTGCTCCTTCTCGTCGATCCAGACCTCGCAGGCGTTCACCTCGCTGAACATGCGGTAGACGGCCAGCGCGTCGTGCAGCCACTGCTGCCTCAGCACCGCCACGTCCGCCACCTCGGCGTACAGCTGCTCCGCCTCGCCCATGCGCGACTGCACCTCATCCAGCTCGCAGAACGGCGGCGGCAGCGCCACCATGTGCTTGCGGAGCGCCACCACGTGGAGCCGGTGCTTGTCCACCGCCTCGCGGACGCCCCGGTGCTTCTTGAGGAGGCTCTGGGTGGAGTACTCGTCGTGGCCGAAGTCCTCGCTGGACACCAGGCGGTAGGCGTCCTGGAGCCAGGCCAGCAGGTCGTCCGTCTCCGTGCTGAACTGGAAGAAGTTGAGCGCCTCCTGCAGGTGACCCAGCCGCTGGGCCGCCTGGTCCTCCAGCCGCTTCCACTCCCCTTTGACCTCCATGATCCGCTCCTGGATGCCGCCCGTGCCGAAGCTCTTCTCCGTCAGGATTTGCTTGCCCTTCTTCATGGTCTGCTGGAGGAGGGAGCGGCGGGCCAGCAGCTCCCCGGCCAGGGTCTTGTGTTTCTGGAGCAGGCGCAGGACGCTGCTCAGGTCCTTGCCGCAGGTCTGCGAGGCCAGGATGGAGCTCTTCTCCCGGATCCAGGCTTCCGACTCCTCCACCTCCCCGAAGAAGGCCCACAGATGCTGCGACTCCTCCAGCTCCGAGCGCCGCTTGGCAGCCAGCTGCTTCAGCTCCTCCAGGCAGGTGGAGACGTGGTTCACCCGGTTGCAGATCACCTGGGGGTCGCACGGCTGGTAGCCTGGGTGTGGAGGAGAGGGAAGAACACTCAATAGCTGAAATTGGCAAATCAACCCCTAACCCTAGACTACTCATGTAGCTGAAAGGATTGGGTGGGTTTAAGTAATACACAGTAATAGTTCTTCTTGCCCTCTGATGGACAAAGTGAAGGTATGGCCATGTTGGATATACCTGTCTGGTCCTTTCAGATTATCTATAGAAGAGAAGAAGCTGTATCTTAGGGTGGTGGTCGGTTTGGCTTCAACAAGTGCAGTATAGTGGATCGTGTACATAGCCTTTATTTATGTAAACCAGCTCCTTCCCTTCTTGTGATTTTTTTAAAAGTGTTTTTTTTTCTTTCCTAACACCAGGGGAGCCACCCCTCCTAAATTTCGTTGTTTGGTACCTGTACTGTAGCAATGACAATAAAGACCATTCATTCATTCATTCATTCATTCATTCATTCATTCATTCAGTTGCCTAATATCAGAGATGTTCAATATAGATACTCAGTGAGTTCTAAAGGTCAAAAACGCTCATATTACATATACAACACAGATGTAGTACAATTAAGATGTAGTTTTTAGATAAAAACTACACGAAAAAAGAAACAAATGATGAATTATCTTTAAATAGTTCCTTTAGAAAGAAAGCTGTGACAAGCCATGCTTGCCCTCTTGTGGGTCTCTCTGGAAGTTCCAAGATCATTTCCATCACTCAATATAAACAGTATCAGCACAATCTCAGGAAAAGAAAAGCAATTTACTCTCCAAATGTGTGTCTTATTGTTATTCCTAAACCAACAGCTCCATAAATAAACTATAATTGTAAACAACACAATATAATCGTGCTACTACAATATTGTTATTGTTATAAATATCATTAGATATTCTATATCTGCTGTTGGCATGGCGATGATGTCTTACCTTCGATGGTGGTGAACTTGAGAGCAGCTGTGTTCAGCGTCTGCACCCTCTCCGCCTGCACTGTGATGTCGGCCTCCTGCAGACAGAGCTTCTGGAGCAGGTCGTCCACCTCAAGCAGGTGCTTGCCGAAGTCTTTGGACAGAAGCTGGACCTAGGTAAGGTAAAAGACACACATTCCTGAGATTGCTTAAGCAGTGGAGCATGGGAATTGTCTATGCACAGTGCATCTACGTCATTCGTCTAGCTGTAAACAACTGTCGATGCGACCGAGATGTATAGTGTTTGGTGGGCACTAATATGTGGTTGGGAGGGCAGACAGGCATCTCCACTGCAATAACTTTAGGCTGGTGGAGGCAGACGTCTCAGGGTGGGCTCATTGTAATGGATGGAACAGAATGAAGAATCGAACACACATGTTTTACATACTGTTCCTCGTTCAATGGGCCTGTCCCACATTTCTCCCTCCACCAGTCTCCACTGTTCAACTTAGGGTACAGTTTTACGAGACTTAAAATGCTTTACTGTGCACAAACAAAAAAACAAAAACAACCAACAGAGTTGAGTGATCATTCCTGAGGGGGCGGGGGGATTGATCGATTGGTCTTTTCCCTCACCTGCATATCCTCCATCCAGTCTATCATGTAGACCATCTCCTGGAAAGTCTTCTGCAGGGCCAGGTTCTTCTCTAGCCGGGCTTTCCTCCCCACCACCAGCTCCTTCAGCAGGCTCCACTGGCCCAGGATGTTCTCCTTGCGCGCCGAGATGCGGCGGATGTCATAGTACCCCTCCGTCTCCATCTCGCCCGCCAGCTCTACCACCACGCCGATGCGCTCCTCGTACGACGAGATGTCCGCCTCAATGGCCTCGTGCTTCTTCATGGCCGCCTCCACGGCAGGTAGGTCGTAGCCAAAGTTGTCCTGGTGGGATGGGACACGGAGGAGGAGAGGAGAGAGGAGGGAAGGGGAGGGGAGGGGAGGAGAGGAAAGGGGAGGAGAGGGGAGGAGAGGGGAGGGGAGGGGAGGGGAGGAGAGGAAAGGGGAGGAGAGGGGAGGAGAGGGGAGGAGAGGGTAGGGGAGGGGAGGGGAGGGGAGGGGATAATTGAATAAGGGTAGTAGATAATCTAAGTAGTTAGAGTACCCATGCAGTCAAATGCTGGGTTCCATACCTGTGAGACAAGACGCTGGTTCTCGTTGAGCCACGCCTGTCTCATAGTGGTCTTATGATCAAACCGCTGAGCCAGCAGCTCCAGCTTCTCCTGACGAATCAGCTCCTGCCGCAGGGCCACACCCCTCTCATGCTCCGCCTTTTCAAGTCTCGTCCACGCCTAGCCAAAGAGACAACCAGAGAGGAAAATATACACAATGTATACGTTTATGGCAAATATACACCATTTATATATTATGTATAAACTGTACATGGCGTTTATTATCTTTTCATTACAATACACCATGATAACTTGATCACAAAAAAGAAAAGTGGTGGAGGTTCATATCATTTGGTGGCTATTAGATACTGGTTATCTACCACTCTTCGGTCTAGTTTCATGGAGGCAGATTAAGACTAATCCTAGACTAAAAAGCATCTTCAATGGAGATTTTCCTGATGAATCCTGGAGTAGGACATGCTTTACCTTATTGATGTCAGAGATGAGTTTCCCCTCCGCAGGCACAAATGGCTTCTGGTTGTTAGCTCTGAGCTTACTTTGGATAGTGAAGAGAAGCACCTCTAGGTTACCCTTCTCCTGGAACCTAGTAGAGGCAGAGACAGCATTACACGCCTATTCTGAGACATTATGTTAACAATACACAAGATACACCCAAATCAGCTTGGTGCTGGTTCTAGTTCAACTGTGGGTTTTCATTAATGTGATGTCTGAATACTGTGGCAGTTACATCAAAAGTCAAACTGACACAGACCGAAATATCTATCCATGGGCATCAATGTTAAATTGAGATTAATTGAGATGCAACTAAACTAAACAGGATTTCACAAAAAAAGTCCTCTTGACCTGTCACAATTCTCCCTCCCTCTCTCTCTATCTCTCTCTCTCTCTCTCTCTCTCTCTCTCTCTCTGGCTCTCCCTGGCAATAGATAACAGTAAAGCTCCAGCCAACATGTTTAAAAAGGTCAAAGGTAAAAAAACAATGAGCTCATTGTGACTCATCCTCCTTACAGTCCCCGAGAGGCGCACCGTGGCAACCGGTCTTTGCAGAGTTCATTGGTTATTTTGCTTTCATGGGATTAAAACCGATCCCTGTTCGTTTTTTTCCGAATTTTCATTTAAGATGCTCCCTTCCTTACTTGATGGGCTTTTCGATGGTGCAGTAGGTGGTGAAGGCTTGGAGCTGTTGCTGGACGCCTGTTAAGGAGTTGGCGAACTTCTGGTTGCTGATAATGCTGATGGTCTTCTCTATCCAATCCAGGAGATCAGAGGCCAAAGCCCCATATCGCTCAACGATCTGCTCAGCCTCGATGGCGTTGTCCAAGACCTGCCATGGCACACACACATAACACCACGAACGACATAAGACATCGCAATGTCAGACAGGGTTGGGGTCAGTTCCAATCAAATCCCGTAAATTCAGTTCCAAATCAGGAACTGATCAAATGGCATTTAGAATTTTTTGGATTAGATTAGATTCAACCTCTGTCATTGCACAGAGTGCAACAAAATGCATGTTTTGCTCTAGGCACAGGTTCAGCCATAGTCATAGTCCCCTGGAGCAATTAGGGGTTAAGTGCCTTGCTCAAGGGCACAACGGCAGAGGTAGGCACCTTACATATGATGCCAGCAACCCTCCAGTCACTAGCTCAAATCTGGCTCCCTCCTGAGGCGGGGTTCGAACCAGCGACCTTCAGGCTCTCCAACCTCTAGGCTACCTGCTGCCCCCCAATATATAATCTTTCTCATACCTTGCCGACTCTCTTGCCCTCCACGATGAGGGCCTTCATCTTGGAGAAGTAGTGGTAGTAGGACACCACATAGGTTATGATAGACTTCTCGTCCGGGTTCTCCGTGTTCACGTCTGCACAGAAGTCACACGTGTCACATGATCATACCAGTTCATCAGTGGAGGCTGGTAGCGGTGGAAGGTCATGGCGGAGGACGGACTCATTGTAATGTATGGAATGGAATGAGGAATGTTACCAAACATACGTGTTTCTCTCATTTGTTTGTATTTGCTAATCGTGACGTTAGAATTATAAGGTTCTATCTAAAAAAAAAAAAACATAATCTGATCCATTAGGTGTTTATTAATGCCTGTGTGGTGTTATTTTTAAAATGTTGAAATGTTTTAGTTAGTAATTAATAAAATACTAAGGTTCCATCTCACAAAACATAATGGAATGTAAAAACTTTGATGCTCAATATCTCTGAACTACCCTAAACGGAGATAGAACCTTATAATTCTAAGCTCACGTAATGCTGAGTATTAAATGGTTGCACCTGTACTGTACATTGATTACTGAAGTGGTTGTTTTGGTGCCATTGCGTGACTGAGATTGGGTGAAATGAATAATAAAAAAGAAGCAACATTGGCTCATGTTAGTAGTCTTACCCTCAGGGTCGAGGAGTTTGGTGAGACCCAGGTTCTGCTCAGCGATGGTAAAGGCTTGCTGGAGGTTGTGTGTAGCATTGGACCGGGTTAGCTTGTGGAACTCTATTAAATCAGGCCTGCAGTGTGCAAAGGGGACACATTTGAGTTTCCAGAGAGTTAGAATGTGAAGACATAGTAGGCCAGCATATACAACTGGTGACCTACCAGTAGGCCAGCATATATAACTGGTGACCTACCAGTAGGCCAGCATATACAACTGGTGACCTACCAGTAGGCCAGCATATACAACTGGTGACTTTTTTGATTGATTGATTGAAAACTTTATTAGAAGATTTGCAGAAGTAGGTACATGAAAGTACATATTACATACAAGGTCAACTAAAAGGATAAAAACCCAAGAAAGCCACTGGCTTATTTCAATTGGGGTCCTTGATTTTCAATTCATCGTTACATGTAAGACAGACAGGAAAAAAAAAAACTAGTACTATCTACAAGATAGTACAGACAAATAACTATTACTATCTACAAGATAAAAATACATCCATCATGGGAAGAACAATACTAGATATACAATACAACAAAACATCAGGTATGTACAGCGGGTAGGACAGGTGGGGACATACACCACAGGTGGGGGCGGGGGACAAAACACAAAGTATGTACAGTGGGTAGTTCGGGTCTTTTAATCTGATTTTTGATTTAGAGGGTCCAGTTACGGATTGCAGCCTCCTGTAAATGTTTTTTGAGAGTGGTTTTGAAGGTGGGCAGTGTTTTGCACTCCTTTAAGATTATAGGAACAGTAGACCAGCATACCTACCAGTAGACCAGCATATACAACTGGTGACCTACCAGTAGGCCAGCATACACAACTGGTGACCTACCAGTAGACCAGCATATACAACTGGTGACCTACCTGTAGGCCAGCATATACAACTGGTGACCTACCAGTAGGCCAGCATATACAACTGGTGACCTACCTGTAGGCCAGAATATACAACTGGTGACCTAGGCCAGCATATACAACTGGTGACCTAGGCCAGCATATACAACTGGTGACCTACCAGTAGGCCAGCATATACAACTGGTGACCTACCTGTAGGCCAGAATATACAACTGGTGACCTAGGCCAGCATATACAACTGGTGACCTAGGCCAGCATATACAACTGGTGACCTAAGCCAGCATATACAACTGGTGACCTACCTGTGTCGGTGAATGAGAGCATTGAAGGCAAGGCCATCTCTCCAGCAGGTGGTGAAATTCTGGATGTTGACCTCAGGGTACCTAGGAGAGAGGTCAGCGTAACAGGGAACAATAAAGCAAGACTCTATGGTATGCTCCATATTTACAACCTTTGATCCATAGGTCTCAATCAGTTTCATCATACAGATCAAAGTCACTTGCCCAAAAAGACACACAATGTCTACTTAAAGGTTTTCTACAGATTAGTGATGTTAATCCAATTAAACCAATAAACAGAAACCGTTTTTATTATTATGTTGAATACTTTCATGCTGGACTTGCTTGCATTTGTCATGTACTGTATACAAGGTAACCAATGGAATAGTACTAACAGTGCAAACTAAAGCAAAAAACAAAAATACTGCCATACTATTTTTAAACACTTTCTGTATTTGACCCAGTTCTGGAAGACTTTGAGACATTCTATGAAAAGCTCTTTACAAATCAAATGTATTGCTATTATTAGAATTATTCTTCCTCACCCTGCAGTTTTCATCTGGCACCAGAGTAGCAGGGCATCCTTGGCTGATCGTGTTTCTCTGTTGTCCTCCGTCTCGATCTTAATCACCTGGATCTGTGGGAGACAGGTGCAGAGCATACACTTTATGGTCAGGATAGCCACCTTCAAACAGATCTGAGCTCAGTAAGACTGGAAGAAAAGGTCTAGTCCAGACGAGACCGAAAGTGTAGTCCGGCCAAGGCACTTACATTACATTTTTGGCATTTAACAGACGCCTTTACAATTCAATTCAATTCAACTTTATTCGCCATGTGCAGTGCACTAGGAACATGACTTGGTGTTCTCCATGCTGAACAAACTACAGTACATACAACAACAAGACGACAACACAACAATACTCAAGACACACAATATACAGTACCAATATGAGTGAATAAATATACTGTACAACTTAGTGCAAAAACAGGTAAAGTGCAAGGTGCAATGATCAGAGTTATTGAGGAGGGCTATGGCTTTGGGGAAGAAACTGTTCAAGTGACGTGATGTTTTTGACCTGATGGCCCTGTACCGCTGTCCAGAAGGGAGTAATTCAAACAAGCTGTGAGCTGGATGTGAGGGGACAGCCACAATCTTGCATACTCTCTTCAATGATCTGGAGCTATGGAGGTCTGTGATAGGAGGCAGGGGGCAGCCGATGATCCGTTCAGCTGTTCGTACAACTCTTCGTAGCTTGGCCTTGGATCAGGTAGATGCAGAGTTGTACCAGACGAAGATGTTAGGATGCTTTCTATGACGGCCCTGTAGAACTGGACCAGGATGTGACGACTGATGTGAAGTCTCTTCACCTGACGGAGGAAGAACAAATGCTGCTGGCCTTTTTTCACTAAATGGGTGATGTTGTGATGTTGTTATCCCATTTTAGTATGTTGAAGATGGTAGTGCCCAGAAACTTGAATTTATCCACTATTGTGACAGGGGACTTATTGATGACCAGTGGAGAGTGAGTTGGAGCCTTTTTCCGGAAGTCCGGAAGTCCGGAGGGTCTGAGACAGATGAGGGCCCATTCTGACATACTGACTTCTGTTGGTGAGGAAGTCAGTAATCCACTGACAGATGGAGGGGTGGATATTCAGCTGGGCCAGTTTATTGTGGAGGAGGTCAGGAATGATGGTATTGAAGTCTGAACTATAATCCACAAACAGGACTCTGGCATAGGTTTGTGGGGTCTGTATGCAAATTGCAGGGGATCCATGAGATGGTCTGTGGAGGCTTTGAGGTAGGGCAGAACCAAGCGTTCAAATGTTTTCATGATTACAGAGAGGGCGACCGGTCTGTAGTCATTCAAGCAGGGGATCTTGGGCTTTTTTTGGCACCGGGATGATGACAGCTGATTTGAAGCATGCAGGGACTCTACATGAGTTTACAGACTGGTTGAAATGTCTGTAAACACTGGAGCAAGCTTTATCCAAAGCGACTTACAACAAATACATTTGACTAAGTAAGTGAATCATCTATCTACCAGACAGAAAAAGTAATCTATGCTCAGGCCTGAAGCCATTGGCAGTCGTTGTGCTAGAAGTAGGAATCTTTAAAATATATATATATATATATATATATATATATATATATATATATATATATATATAACACTGAGGAAACAGTACAGGGGGGGGTAGTAGATGTCTCAGGAGGGACAGTTCAGGTGTAGCCTGAAGAGATGGGTCTTCAGTATATGGCGGAAGATGGGGAGTGACTCTGCAGTCCTGCAGCTCAGTAAGCGATGTCCCATCACACCTCACACTCCAGACATGTGCCGGTCATGTTCTAAAGCCGTAGTCATGACAACTTCACTGTGGGCCCTCATCACCAGTGTCAGCCATTGCCCCGATCATGTCATTCTGACATGATACAACTTAATGGGGGGGTTGACTTGACACCCTAAAATCTGCAACTCCACCATGATTAACACAAAGAGGGGTTTTGGCAAAGTTCTGAGGAATAGTGAAAAGGGTTGCTTTAAGGCCTTAGATTTAGATGAAGCCTCATTCTAGGATAAAAAGCGTAATCTCCAGTAGGATTTATTCGAGGGCTTCCAAATCAGGAAAAAAAAGTATATTTATCATTTTTTTGTATTTGAAGCATACTTCAGTATGCATGTATTACATGTGTGCTTAAGTGTGGTATTATGGAAACACTGAAGTTGTATTTAAATATATTAATGTATTGTCTAAGTACTATTTAAAGAGTAATAAGTATACTTAAGCGTGTTAATATGACCCACTTGAATTACATACAAAATGCATGAGAATTTATCCTTAAATATTTAATATTAAACCTTTATTTATCCAGGAAGTCCTGTTGAGGTTGAGGGGGACATGACATGTTACCATGCAACTCAGTACCTCTCACAGCAGGTCAACAACCAAGCAAGGTCTTCATTATTTTAAGTTATGGTTAGCAACTAAATCCACATATCTGATCCACTTATCTGTAATAGTGTGACAATTGAGATTCAACCCCAGGTCTCCTACATGGAAGTCCCAAGCTTCTACCATTAGGCCAAGAAGGCATTCTCAAGATGTGGCTGAAATATCTGAGAGTGACACTTGAGTTTACATGTCTCATCACAAGAGCGTGATTCCAAATGCTCTCCGCTACGCTAGGAGAGTTGGTTTTCTCTGTGATGGGTTTGGACTCCCCTCAGACCGGTTACAAATTATTGAGAAGTAAAAGCATAACTAATATTTTACCTCTCGCAGATGGTCAACTATCAAGCAAGGCCTTCATTATTTTAAGTTATGGTTAGCAACTAAATCCACATAGCTGTGGGATAGCATGCAACTAAGTATACAAACTGAAGGGTCACATAGTTGATGCATAATCAAATCTCTAAATGAGCATTGAATCCAATAAATAATAATAAATGTAATTGTTAACCCAAACTTACATTTCAGAGAGAAATGCAGGGTAATATATAAATGACATGAAATATACTAAAAGTGTATTAACATTATATTGTTAACATTTAATATATTTGTATTGTCAATACTGAGTTTCTAATTGATATTGTTATTATTATTATTATTATTATGATAACACATAATTATATGGTAATAGCACATTAATATACATACTGTGTGTCAGAGAGAAAATAACATACAGTTCGTTCCAGGTTAGAAGATAGATAGTTGGCAATGTCACACAGCACACTGTCTACTTTAAAGGATGTAGGTCAAAACATAGAAATATCCTCATATTTCTATGTGTCACAACTAGGCAGCAAAACACTGGCACTGAGAGAAACAATGACCAAGGATTGCGAACATCCTGAACATAATGGAGGTCCCAAGTGTTTCTGCTCCTAGAGAGACTGTTACCTCTGTCTTTACCGCTCTTTCTTTCTCTCCCCCTCTATTTTCTTCCCCCCTTTTTTCCTCCTCGCTGTGTCTGCTGCTGCAGTGGCTAGGGCCCTAGCTGCTGACTGGGCAAAGTCAACTCAAACAGTCCAAGGGGAAGGGGAGGGGGAAGAGGGGGGGAGAGAGAGAGAGAGAGAGAGAGAGAGAGAGAGAGAGAGAGAGAGAGAGAGAGAGAGAGAGAGAGAGAGAGAGAAAGAGAGAGAGGGGGCAAGGAGAGAAGGAGAGAGAAAGAGAGAGAGAGAGAGGGGGGAGGAGAGAAGGAGAGAGAGATAGTAAATACGGAGTGGAGTAGACTACGAGAGGAGTGTGAGGAAAGAGAGAAGAGACAGTAACGTAGGGTTGCAGCATCAGTGACAGAGAGGGAGGGAGGGAGGGAGGGAGGGAGGGTGGGAGGGAGACAGGGAGGGAGGGAGGGGGGAGGACAGGTCCCTGCCCGCATCCTGCCTGAGAGCAGAGCCCCACCCCTCGCTCTCGACAGCACAAATCAGTTTCCGATAACTCGCTCCTCCTCTTTCACTGCATGCAAAATTGAAGAGGCCATCGACTGGTCGTCTCCAGGGTGCAGTAGAACGGGACTCTGGCCAAAAAGTTCCCGAAGCTAACCCCCCCTGCAATCACTGCTCGGAGACGCCGAGAGATAAACACCAGGCTCTCCTGACTCCCTCACCAGCCTGCGCCTCTTGAATAATATTTACAGAGTCATGCTAATTAGAATAATGCAAGGCATGCGTTTACACCGAGACTACAGCGCGGCGCGAGTTCAGGTACTCTCCTGAAGCCAAAACAAGAACAACTACAACAAGGGAGGAACGGTTTTGAGCTACTTACAGTGTACAAGGCTGTCATTTGTCTGGTACAGTATCACCTCCTCTAAGGCCTTGTGCCCCCTGGTTTGTGTGTGTGAGTGAGTGAGTGAGTGAGTGAGTGAGTGAGTGAGTGAGTGTGTGTGTGTGTGTGTGTGTGTGTGTGTGTGTGTGTGTGTCTGTGTGTCTGTGTGTGTGCGTGTGTCTGTGTGTCTGTGTGTGTGTGTGTGTGTGTGTCTGTGTGAGAGGATGTCAGGCAGTATGTCCTTGTTTGAGCTCCATCTACGAGCAGGCCAGAGTGACATTCAATCTCTGCCCAGTAACGTCACACACTGATGATGCGGCATGTTTCATGCCATAGAAGCCTCCATGCGGAACCCTTTTGACCAGTCCATAAATCACTCCCATTTCTGCCCCTTCTCCTCGAAATCAAGCCAGTGCTGAAAACAGCAAAGTCGGTCACTTTGAGCAAACAGTGCTGAATCTGATCCACTTATTCGTACTAGTGTGACAGGTTGAGGTTCAACCCCAGGTCTCCTGCATGGAAGACACAAGCTTCTACCATTAGGCCAAGAAGACATCCTCAAGATGCACCTGATATACTGTATATCTGAGAGTGACACTTGAGTTGACATGTCTCATCACAAGAGCGTGATTCCAAATACCCTCCGCTACACTAGGAGAGTTGGTTTTCTCTGTGATGGGTTTGGACTCCCCTCAGACCGGTTACAAATGACTGAGAAGGAAAAGCATAAGACTTTGCCTTACTTCTGGCCATGCCTTTGTCAGTGTTCTGAATGAAGCAGGTTGCAAATAATATCAAATAATATCAAATAATATCAAACCTGCCACTCAATCCTCTTAACAAGCAATGAAAGGCCTAGCAACAGGACCGGGAGGTCCCAAATTAAGGGTCCATACTACTCACTCACCCTGAAAGGGTTCAGAAATACCACAGAAATACCCTAGAAAAGAGGTCAGACGTCAGAGGCGCCAGGCCCCATCCTGAATCCCGATAACAGACCTGAGTTGAAATAGTATCACAATGTCAACCACAGATGCTTGAAGGTTGGCAAACTCTTATAGGTTACAACAAGAAGGATTGGCATGGAACTTTGGCTACCACACTGGATCCAGTGAAGATACATCCGGAGATTTTCTTTCAACATACTGTATATCATGTTGTGATGCACCTGGACACATCATCATCAGTGATTTTTTTCATCTGAGGTCATCGGGTGTTTCAGGTCTTTCAACAATCAGAAACCCTCACCCAGGCGAGGCAACCAGGTGGCGCTACCCCACCCCACCGCTCTCCTCTCCTGATCCACAGCCACCTTGAAGCAACTTCTGCTGCCTCTGTGGCCAGCTTTGTGGCCCTTCGCCTACTGGCCCCTGTAATGCCCAGCATGTTGTACTAGGCCCTGCAGAGAGACTGGCCTGGGAACCCTCTGCCCTCTAATATATATAAACACATGACCGCAAAAAAAAAAAAAAAACAGCCAGAACCATGAAGGCTTTTATAGGCCACTAACCTGGAAGCGAAGGATGATGGTCCACATGAGGCCGAGGGTCAGGCGGTGGTTGCCGTCGACGATGTCGTGGGAGCCAACATTCTCTAGATGGACCCTCTGCTCCTTGAGGAACTGCAGGGCCTTGTCCACGTTCTCCAAGCAGTGGATCCGCATCCGACCCCGTGTAGGTCTCGGCTAGGGGGGGGGGAGGAGGGAGGGAGAGAGGGAGGGGTGACAGGTAAAGAGGTAGTGGCAAGGACAGAAGTAAAGAAGGGATGGAGAGAATGAGAGCAAGGAGTTACATGGTAGTTCCATTCTGCCAGGCAAATTCAATCAAACACAGCTAAGTGGAGGGGGTAAAATAAATAAAGGCTTTTTAATTATTCACAAAAGGAGTGTATTGATCTTTGTTTGATCTTAGCAGGCTTAATGTTTCATTATTTAAAAAAGTTATAGAAGCAAAGCAGCGCTCTTCATCTTCTCCACTACAAGCACAGCTACAGTAAGTATTTGAAATCATTTCAAATACTATTTGAACTCAGGACTGGCCTCAATACTGATGTAAAAGATCAAAATGGCTCATTAAAAGAAACATACAGTAACACTGAAAAGAGAAGTGTTCAAAGAGCAAATAGCACATTACGTCGACTACTCTTCTCATTCTATTACATGAGACATTATGTTGCAGTGCTGACAACATTCATTAAGCATTTAGACATGAATGAATAACATTCTGAAGAAAAAAAAACTACAGTCTGCAGAGACGTTTATTGTTAAACATGACCATATGGATTGTTTTTCCAGCATACTCTATATAGGGTTTTCCCTGCATAGAACTGACAACAACAAAAATAATAATAATAATAATAACATTTATTTGTAAAAACACTTTTCATTTGATCAATCTCAAAGCATATAGAACTGAGTGCATTTAAACAAATAAATAAACAGAAAAACTGACTACACTATAAACAACTACACTACAGAAAGCTCCTGTCTAAAGAGAGTGAAAGTCTCTGAGTTGTTATAACTACTGTAGAACTCTACTAACCTATAACAATAACTATAATAGTCGACTGTAGTACAATTATTATGTAATCGAAATAATTGTAGTCAACTGTATCAGTGACTACTACAGCTACAGTATATCATAGATTCAACATCATTGAAGTGAGTAAGTGACCGACCAGCATCTCCCCAGACAGGACCTCCAACAGTCTGGTGAGCATGTAGCCATCCCGCAGGTCGTTGTAGAGGTCAGCGATCCGACAGGACACTCGGGCCAGGTGGGAGTTCACCCACTTAGTGAATGTCTTCTTCTGGACGGCATCTCTCTCTTCTACAGGACAGGAGGAGAGGTGAAAGGTCAAAATATAGGTTGTGTACTGGGTAACTGTGTGTGTGTGTGTATGTGTGTGTGTGTGTGTGTGTGTGTGTGTGTGTGTGTGTGTACAGTACATGTGAGCATGTGAGGTCACTGTGTGTATGTCATGTGGGGTCACTGTGTGTGTCATGTGGGGTCACTGAGTGTGTGTGTCATGTGGGGTCACTGTGTGTGTGTGTGTGTGTGTGTGTGTGTGTGTCATGTGGGGTCACTGTGTGTGTGACATGTGGGGTCACTGTGTGTGTGTGTCATGTGGGGTCACTGTGTGTGTGTCATGTGGGGTCACTGTGTGTGTGTCATGTGGGGTCACTGTGTGTGTGTCATGTCGGGTCACTGTGTGTGTGTCATGTGGGGTCACTGTGTGTGTCATGTGGGGTCACTGTGTGTGTGTCATGTGGGGTCACTGTGTGTGTGTCATGTGGGGTCACTGTGTGTGTGTGTGTGTGTCATGTGGGGTCACTGTGTGTGTGTGTCATGTGGGGTCACTGTGTGTGTGTCATGTGGGGTCACTGTGTGTGTGTCATGTGGGGTCACTGTGTGTGTGTCATGTGGGGTCACTGTGTGTTTGTCATGTGGGGTCACTGTGTGTGTGTCATGTGGGGTGTGTGTGTGTGTGTGTACAGTACATGCAAGCATGTGAGCGAACGTGCGTGACCGAGAACAACTGCACAGTAGACATAAACCAGCCATAACCGAACCAAGTAAAGAGAAACCAAGTAAAGTCTTGGTCGTCCTGTAAGCCTGTTCATGTTGCCCACTGACCTGCCAGGGCCTTGATGCGGGAGCACTCGAACAGCTTGGAGCTGGTGCACTCCGTCTCCCAGTGTCCCGAGCTGGCCGGACGGTTGTTGTTGTTGAGCTGGCGCTGGGCCTCCGCGTTGTCCAAATCTGTGGAGGCATTGGCCATGGCGCCTGTTTCCCCGAACGACCCTAGGAGACACAACACACACATGGGGAGAGTGTCAGTACATTTGGGATGTGACTGAAAGATTTCCAGTAATTTACATTTACATTTTTGGCATTTAGCAGACACCTTATTCCAAAGCGACTTACTACAATCAATACATTTGACTAAGCAAGTGAATTCATTATCCACTGGTCATAGCAGGAAAAAGTCATCTATGATCAGGCCTGGGGCCATTGGTAGTCGTCGTGCTAGAAGACTATAGCCACAACTTACACAAAAGCATGCAGTATTAAGCAGATTAAATTCACTTACAAGTCTAGTGGGAGCTTCTTCTGTTATAATTATATACAGCTTGTTTTTGAAGAATATGACCTACAAATATATTAGGTCATATTCTTCAAAAACAAATATAATAGGTTAAAATAGATGCTGGTGTATTTGTGTTAGGTATACTATTCCCGCAGTAGGAGTTGACAAGTGATCACTTAAGCTTTGTTGATGATTAGGTTACTAATAATTTCTTTCATTTACTTGCCTTTATAGAAAACATTGTATTTACGATTAATTAATAATTTATCATTCATGAGTCATATCACATTTTACTGTAAATACAAATTCAGAACAGAGGATATTTAGCACACTCTGTCCTGGTCCTAACAGTGAATACTCTCTAATATAAACAACTTGGGTCTTTTTTCAGTATGTCACAGAGAGGAATGAGATTAGAGCAGTAGACCTACTGAACAGTACAGGAAAGCAACCAGTGAATACTTACATCCCTAATATTGTTAATTTGAACTACTAATATCACTGTCCCAACCCGCAGCCCTCGGCCCCTCACTCCCCCCACTGATGGTGCTAGCTATGCCCACTATTATTGTCCAACAACCCTCTGTGACATGGCACATAGTTATGATTATGAATCTGTACATAACATACTAGAGTACCAGGATCTCTTCCAAGACAAAAAAAAAGAAAGAAAATGAACTGTCATTGCAGTGAGCGAGGTTTGATTGTTTTTTCCATTGCCATATACCAGCTATTGTCCTTGAGGCACCTCACAAAAAAACACAAAGATTAAAAAATCTCCCCATCCCCCAATCCTCAACCCCGGCCTCCTCTCCTCTGTTACCCTACCCTCCCCCACCTTTCCCTTTCAGCATCCAACAACCCAAACCACACACACCGATCTTAATGTTGGGTCCTCATCCACTACAGTCCAGCAAACATAGAGAAAACCATATTAATCAAACAGTATGATCAAGATCATATACAGTATATTACAGACATAAATAAATAGTTAACACCAGGGACGTACTGTTTATATATTTTAATTATCGTTAACTATTTGTAGGTTGAAAAGGTTTATTGTTTAGTGTTTGCCAATACTAATTCTACCTCATCAGATCCATCGAATTATAATCATTGTATTTCTATGATGAGACATGAAACAACAAAGCTATGTAACATGTAGTGCAAGTAGGCAAAATATCTAATTGAGTTGTAGACTATACGGACGACAGAAAATATATATATTGAACTGTGAGAAATATACTTGGATAAGACAGTTTGGCGCAACAGTATAGTAGATTTGCTGCCACTAAAATTAAGGGAGACCAGACGCGATGAGGAGGACGAAAAACTATACTGTACGTACACATTCAGAATGTGTACCAATTAAGAAGGGTTTAAATATTCTACACTCATGTAAGTCTAATGTTTTGGAGGATTATGGAATTAGTGATATTATGATTCAATAAAACTGCTGAGGGTTCGATGTTACAGACACTACAAGGTTTAGGATCACTGTCACTATATATTGGTGTGTAATTCTCTCTCTCTCTCTCTTCTCTCTCTCTCGCACACACGCACACACACACACACACACACACACACACACACACACACACACACACACACACACACACACTTACACAAAGTTATCCATTCTGACAAAAATGTGAAGCAGTTAGGAACCATATTGTCTAGCAGCTGCTGTAAAAGTGAAACATATCAAAGCAAATGTCAAAAAAGCCTTCTAGAAAGAGAAGGGCAGCATACAGAAAACATTTCCATGTCACCAGAGGGTCTTCCACTATCTGTGTAGCGTCTCGTCCTGTTCCTTAGTCTATGTCTTTGTTTCATGTTATTCACTTAGAGCTCCTGTTTATTTTTTTGTTACTCACCTTGTCTCTCATTTCAGACACTTCACTTCCTGTCCTTGTGTGTTTCCCACCTGTGTGATTGTCTACCCCGCCCTGATTGGCTTCACGTGTTGCCCAGTCGTCCTTCCCTGTGTATTTAGTCTGTGTGTTCCCATGTCTCTGTGCCAGTTCGTCTTTGTACCTTCGTGTCATAGGTCCCAACATGTTCCTAGTGTTTAGCTTTCTGGTGTTTAGCTTTCCTGGGGGGTATTTCGTCAATGTCGCTAAAAGAAAATTCAGGCTCGCAAGACATATCCAAAATTGCTTGGGTTTTCCTTTTGCAACATTGATGGAATACCCCCCTGTTCTCGATCTCTGTTTTGCCTACCCCTTACTGGATTATCTGCATACTCTTTGAATTGCCAACCTGTGTACCGAACCCTGCTTTGCTTACCCCTGTAACCCTATCAGATTATTTGCCATTGACTGCCTACCTACCGTATGTACTGAACCTTTTTTGAAAGTAAAGATAGATATTTTGCATTTAAGTTTTTGTTTATTCGAGTCGTGCATTTGAGTCCTCTGCCTGGGTACTACAGCCATTACAATCTGGTTACATATAATGACACACACTGTACCTACTAGGGCTGTTACGATTATTCGACGTCGTCGACTACGTCAATACGTCGGTTAGCGTAATATGCGTCGGTTAGTCGTAAATAAACAAAATGGCGTTTTTTTTTTTTTTTTTTTTTTTAAACCTTTATTTTACCAGGCGAGACAATTAAGTGCATGAGTGAAAAATGGATAGCTACTAGCTAATGTTACACAAGCAATGTAGCTCACCACAGTTTGTATGTCTTGTCTTCTGGTGTTAGTAACGTTAGCTATGTAGCTGGCTAGCTACGGTAGCCTATTGTCATTGTGGTGCGAGCACCTACTGTACGTTATCTAGCTCGTAGCTCGCATGCTACGTTAGCATCAATTTAGCTAATCATAACATAGCAGCGAGAGTAACGTTAGCTAGCTATGTGTTGTGGTGATGGACAGACTTCTAAATGGCCATGTTGGCATTCAAGTTGGCTAAACATAGCAGTGAGGTGGAGACAAATACGTTCTTTTTTTTTTTCTTTTTTTTTTTACAGTACAAAAATTATCGTTAGACTTATCGATAAATTAGTCGTTAGACTAATCGAATAACCGATAAAATAATCGCTAGATTAATCGTTAGGAAAATAGTCGTTTGGGACAGCACTAGTACCTACGCATAAGTCAATCATATTCCAACTCAGTGAAATTGAGTTTTGTAGAGAGCTAACAGTCACGCCGCAGCCCCCTTTCTCCCCAGATGTGGAGCAACACACGCCTGTGTGTGTGTGTGTGTGTGTGTGTGTGTGTGTGTGTGTGTGTGTGTGTGTGTGTGTGTGTGTGTGTGTGTGTGTGCGCGTGCGTGCGAGTGTGTGTGTGGTGTGTGTGTGAGACATGCAGCGGGGGATGTAGTGAGGCATGAGTCTGATGTTTCACAGCTCAACGCGTTTCAGTCGGTTCTGTCTCATTCCACACCAGAATGTCCCCTGGCTGCAGAGACCGCCCCCTAGCTGCAGAGGAGACTAAACCCTGAGGAGTCAACATGAAGTCCCAATGAGCACTTAGGAAGCTGGTGGGTGTCCAACGATTACAGTCCCGACTACGGTTAGGCTGATATTTGATATTATTGAATATTGTGATGTTCTTCACTTACAGAAAATAGTCTGTAAAAGTGCTTAAAACCCCAGATATGTGCGTAAGAAGAAGTGCAGAGTCATGCTATCTGCAAGGCAAAGCATATCTAGTGGTAAAAACATGTGTCTTTGTTTCACCATAGTCTTTACTGCACTAGTCATACACACATACTCATGCTGGTACAGTATATCTCCACCATACTTCAGCAATGAACGATATTATTGTACATATTTTAGAAAAGGTTATATCATGAATGTGGAGTATCTGGAGTAAATGTGGAGTATCTGGAGTAAATGTGGAGCATCGCTTAATTCTGTCCAGCCACTTGCCCCTTGAGACAAGTAACAGGGTCCCTTGTCTGATACACACATACAGTACAGAGACACAAAGCCTACATGACAGTCATTGCCTTATCGTACACAAACACACAGACTCCACGTCACACACACACACAAAAATAAACACTCCACGCAAACAAATCATCATCATCAATTGACTGTCATGGCGCATTAGAAATGAATGGTCCTATATAGAGAGGTGTTATATTCTATGCGTAGGGTTGGCCCCCATAAAGGGAGACTGGCAAACCATTCCATCAACTCTCTATCATCCATCCAAACTGTCACTCTTGTCATATCAATCAGAAGTCCTTGTCCTTTGCTTTCCTTGCCCAGGATCTCCCCACCAGGCCTCTCCTCAACCCCACCACCTGGTCTCCTTTCACAAGACAGTCTTCTAGCTTAAGGAAGCGACTGACATGTGATGTGGCTCTCTTCCTGGTAAACAAATAAACACAGCTGTCAGCAGGCTCAATGTGCCAGAGGGCCCACTCTCATAGCGCAAAGACGTTCTCTCTCCACACACACACACACACACACACAAACACACACACACACACACACACACACACACACACGCACACACGAAACCTGCATGGTTGCTCTTGAGCAATCACGATAGAGAAATCAATTCAGCTACTCTTGATGTAGCAGAATAACGTATATATACTGTTTAAAAATGACGCATTTCAGCTATAAAAGCCTTCAGCACAGTTGATGTGGCACCTCGGTGGACAGCGCTGTGAGGTAGCGACAGATATTCTTCTCATCTCTAGCAATCATCCAGCGTCGTACACGCTGTGGGGACAACTATACAGTACGTACATCGTCATGACGACATCAGAAACACGCAGGCACCCAAGCTAACAAGCTCAAAAGAGGCTTCAATGATAACCAGACAGAAATGCACCATGGTAAAAAAATACATTTATTTTTCAGCTGGTACTTACTAAGGTATTAAGCAGGTACTTACTAAGACAGTAGTGGATATAAGCGTTATTACCTGATGATTGGACATTTATTATGCTTGCTGGTTCTTTTAGCTACACTGACTGACATACCACTAAGTGCCATTTAGTACCAGGTAGATTATTATAGTTACCAATTGTGCTTGATGTATAGAGGTTGGTACTAGATAGTACCTCTTGTTACTACATAGTTACCACACAAATAAATAGTAAATACTGGATAAATACCAATGAGCTGAAACCCAGTGCTAGGGCGCATAAGTGGTGTAGCACACTAAGGCGCAGACCATCACCGCCGGGTCCCTGGTGCGATTCCGGCCATCGATGTATCCTGCATGCCATCCCCTCTCTCTCTCTTTCTCTCACCCACCCACCCTTCCTGTCAATCTCTAGTGTCTCTATCCCAATAAAGCAGAAATGCCCTAAAAACATATTTTAAAAAACAAACAAACAGTGTGCTAAACCGAGACCAGCCGGGTTCCTACACGTCGTCTAGGATACGACACGGTCTGAGAGATCAAACAGGACAACCTGTCTGATCCCTCAGATGGCAGTAAAAGTTCAGTGTGTGTCAAACCTTTGTACCTTTGAAAACACAACCATGGTGTGAGGGTGCAACCACCTTGATCTACTGTATCACATCATGTGTGTAACTGTGTAACCTACAGGGCTGGAGAAACCCTCCTGTGACCACCACCATACAATCAGACCACAAGAGTCCCACCCCCCCCAACGTGTCCAAGTATGGCCCTGTGCATTGTCTGTGTCGCTGTGTTCTGTTACTGTTGTTGTTAAACAAAAGGCATCCATAACTTGGTCATCTCAGATCTGTTTGTGCTATAGCCAACTGTAGCCAACTCCTATATTAAACATGATTGGCATGACTACAGATGAGTTGCTAAAACACAGAAAACAACAGATCTGAAGCCAGGCTAGTGCACGCACGCACACACACACACACACACACACACACACACACACACACACACACACACACACACACACACAGACAGACAGACAATTATAGAAATCCACTAGGTGATATACAGTTTAGTGGATTTGAAAAAGGTTCAGAGAGGCCATCTTTGTTTTCATCATTTGCCTCAATGGTTTCTGGCCCTTGTTCAGCCTTCTCCTCCAAAGCACTCAACATTATTATTGCTCTTTGGCTACACTGTCACCAGCTCCTACTATAAATCTCCAGCCTGCTGGGCGGGCTCGGCATGAAACTTAAGCTGTAACCCTGACACACACTCCCCTCTCTCCCCATTGCCCCAAGCATGTTACCGGAAAGCATGACTCTACAGTCATTCACAACACCTGCGTCAGCCTAACACCTAGCAATCTAACCGTGGGTGCACTCCGTCCAGATATTAGCTACTCCAAACCGCTACACAAATGCAGGGCCAGACAACCGTCTTGAAATCAATAACATCCATGTATGAAGCAGACCTGTGTCCAAAGATATTTGAAATACTTTGAAGCCACACACTCACCTTAAAGATATGAGAGAAGTATTGTCACTAAACAGTCAAAAACGGAACACAGCACGCCCCTGAAAAAATCTTCAAATGAACAATGTCTTGATGATCTTCAAAGTGAGGGAGCTCTGTTTTGTTGTTGTTGTTTTATGTCAATGGAAAAAAAGATGTTCACTGATCCAGGAATAGCCGTGAGATTGACACCCAGAGCTCTTCTTCTCTGTTGAAGTAGTTCAGAAAAGAAAAAGCAGTATGTAGGAGAAGAACAAGAAGAAGGGGGCGTCTCGGTGTTGTAGTTCACTAAAGCGCATGCCACGTAATAACGCAGGGTCTCTGGTTCCATCCCGGCCATCAACCAATCCTGCATGTCATCCCTCCTCTCTCTCCTCACCCATCTTTCCTGTCAATCTCTACTGTCTCTATCCAAATAAAGCAGAAATGCCCTAAAACCATATTTTTAAAAAAAGAGAAAAGAAAAATCAGTATCTAGGATAAGAAGAAGAAGAAGCTCCCCTAAGGATAGACAGATGTCAGAACACATTAGAATGAGGACCTTCAATACTGTCACCCTCCAGCTTGGGGACCGCTCCCTTCTCCTTATTGCCCCATACGTTCATTCTGTTTTTAGTCCATCTTTTACGTAGAATGCCATACCAGAGGACGTTTCACTTTGACCTTTACTTTCGAGAGGAGAAAGAGGAGGAGAATGGAATGGTCCTCAGTGGTCCTCTGTGGCTCAGTTGGTCGAGTATGGCACTACCTATGCTTAGTTTGTGGGTTTGATTCTCGCTGGGACCATACTGAAATATATATGCACGCACTGCAATGTAAGTTGCTTTGGTTAAAAGCGTCAGCAAAATGGCGTATATTGAATGAATGGAAATGATCCTCTTTTAGAGCTAATTTTCTGAAGGCACCACTTCACCATAGCAAGAGAGAACAGGCTTTTATTGTGTTTACATGCTAAGACAATGGGTCGTGTGAGTGGGACAGAGGAGCACACATGCCACCAGCGCTAGTATCATCAAGCACTCTACCTGAAATGAATAACCTAACCTCATTAGGCTTTACACTGCTTAAAAAAGGATAATTCAGCAGGAGCTGTAATCTGTGATCATCAAACAATTAGTCCAATAACTTGTTTGTATGTATCAATGTGTGTCACTGTAGGCATATGTACCAGTTGGGTGATCTTTTTTTTGGCGGGTACCTCATCGACTTTGAGATATTCCATGAAAAATCAAACATATTATTATTAGCATTAGGCTATACGGAGAGAGGAAAAAAGGATTCAGACAAGTGTGCTCAAATGAATTGTTAGTGATCCTGCTGTATTTAGACAAGACCAATGATCAAGGATCACAGACTAAGTTAGGAATTGGGATACTGAATTATTATAAGTTATGCAGTACTGTACAACAACAATTGAGCTACTCCATGTATAGCCTACCATGTGCTAACGATAAGGATTCATTACGTTTTAATTAATAAGATTCTCTTTTGCTTTCAGAAATCGACTCTTTGTTCCAAAAACTTTGGTATAAAAAGTAGCCTTCACATTTTGCCATAGGCCTACTACCCCCAACAAAGCGGTACCATGGACAGCGGTGGTAGCGTGACGTCAGAGCACACCAACGCGTTGAAGCTGACGTCTTGTCATTTTGTGAATTTAAACATCTGTGACCAACACTGACATCCCTAGCAGGCTACGCCCAGCATGCTGGACAAAAGTCTTTCGCAAACAAAAATGCTACAGTGAAAACAGAATTTAACCGACATGGTCTGGTACATCCACGCAGCTTAGATCAAAACATATATCGAACCCGACATACCGGTACTTGTGTCACACAGGTCTAGCGACTATCATGGTGGTAGTGAAAAGGTAAAGGCTACACAGTGTTTAGCCAATCTATAACTGAAGTCGCCGCAGTTGTCTTTACGCTAAAGGTCGATATGTTTGAAAGAGAGAGAGGGGGGGGGGGGGCAGACAGAGAGAGAGAGAGAGGGGGGACGGGACGACGACGACAAGGGGCATAAAGCTACATGATCTGAGGCTCCTTAATTCATTATAGTGTGATTGCTTTTTAACCTTAAAATGACACATGCGCGACCTGCATCCCCTCCGCAGCCCTCACCTCCTACCGCATACAGTCTGTGTAGTGTAGGGCTGACTGTCCCCTGCAGCATATGAAGTGCAGGTGCTTTTTTTTCCGATTAAGACTTTTAATGAAGCAAACGACTGAATTAGAAAAAAGACAAATAAAATACCAAACATAGTGTAATGTAAGATAATGTGCCAAGTGGCAATAATTTGGGTAAGTAAGTAGGCCTACTTTCACTGCAGCTACGGTCAAATGAATTAGGGTAGGCTAGTACTAGTCAATGTTCACGCAAGTTCGTCCCCTTATTTCTTACAGGAATAAAGCGTGACAATAGCCGTATATGACCCGAGTAGGCTTAAGTCGTTATAATTAAAGGAAATGTAGGGGAATAGGCTACACGAGGTGCGTAAAACGATCAGGTAATAACATGCATCGACCGATAGCCTACAAAATCATTGCACCTTTTGTAACAGGGCCTATATTCTATCCTTTCCACGTTTGCCATGCAACCCCAGTGCGCAAAAAGTAACTACTGTGTTTGGCAGACACACTTCAGCAAACAAAGGCATATGTCTCTCCAGAAAAGGAAAAAAGACGGCATAAAATACGGCCCCAGAATCACTGCAGTAGCTTTGTAGCCAATGCAGGCCGGTGTCACTGCATCTCCCACGAAAACACCTCGAATGATATTTGTAATGGCATGCAAAAAAAAACTTACCTTCAACCCCAATTCCAGATATGGGTTTGTTTTTTTCACAGAAACAAGACGTAGATAGAATCAGTTCGATGAGGTGTCAATGAACCAGTGAGAGAATTATGAACCGATCCTCTCAGTTGCACCGCTATGTTTCTCCTCTGGCATAGTTAACCGATGTATCCTCAATAGTAATCACTGTCAAGTAGGATCACTGGATATCGGGCTAATAATGACAGTTAATGCGGTACCATTAACGTTAGTTCTCTACCGTGGCTAACGGGACGGTCGGGACCACGCGAATGTCATATCTCGCAGTTTGCCAGAGATGCTTCATCAAATAATCCAAGCCGGTGGGCTCGGATATCCTGTCCACCTGATACGCTGTCTCCCTCTCCTCTCCGTACACTCACTCGTGATAATGCTGGAGAGACCTCGGCATCAGTGCGGCGGAGGAGCCCACCTCGGTTAGAGGAAGGAGGGGAGGAGGGGGAGGAGAGGAGGGGGGGACCTCTACCTCTAAGAACGGTGCTGTCCTAAATTGTTCCATAATTGATTCAGCAAATCCAACTATTGTTCTTGCCCCTACTTAGTGGCTGGAGCCCTATTTTAATCTTGAGATTATTGTATTTTATGTCTTTAGAGGTCCAAGCTCCAAAAGTCTATGTAGGCCTACACAAATACCATAACAAAGATGATCGTCTATATTTTAACCTCATAGTAATAGTTTGACTTCAAATTCAGAGTTTTGAAACAAATGCTTCGCTGTCCCATTACTTACGCAGGGCACTGTATATCTAACCTCATCTCATCTATCTGGCTATCCTACCCTCTGACCAACTTTTATCCATCTGTCCATCCTACTATCTCACTTTCTTTCTACTACCATCCTTTCTTCCTATCAGTCACTACTGCTATATCTATTTATCCTGCTTAAAATGATCATCTTTTTTATCTTTATCCACCTGTCCATCCTACTATCTCACTTTTTCAGTTCCTCAGCCATCATCCGTTCTTCCTATTGCCAGTCACTACTGCTTTCTCTGTATTACTCATATGGAACTCGTAATTGCATTGATCTATCTCTCTCTCTCTCTCTCTCTCTCTCTCTCTCTCTCTATATATATATATATATATATATATATATATATTATATACCGTATATATATATACATATATATATAACTATCTATTGTTCAAACCATCTTAACCTGTTTCCACTATTTCCACAAAATAAGACTGTACAATCCCACAGAGCTTCTTCTGGAACTTAGTTAGGTAGTTTCAGATATGAATGTTATTAATATGTAAATGTTAATGTTAAAGCTGTCATGCAAAACCGAGCCTACACATATTTAACCCAAAAACATAAAAGTGGGATGGGGCATGCACGGACCCCAAGTCTTAGATAAAGAGGTGCACATTAGGGATCTTCCCGCATTATAATTAGAAATGGGTGTATTGTGTTTGGGTGCACATGCAGCCCATCCATTTTTCCCTGCAGCTGTGAAGCTGCTGAACTCAAAATCCCAGCGGTAGCCTTGCCCCCCACCCAGCCCCCTCCCCCTGTTTTGCACACTGTACATATACTCTAACTGTACATATACTCTAACTGTACATATACTCTAACTGTACCTATACTCTAACTGTACCTATACTCTAACTGTACCTATACTCTAACTGTACATACAGTATACTGTAACTGTACATATACTCTAACTCTACATATACTCTAACTGTACATATACTCTAACTGTACATATACTCTAACTGTACCTATACTCTAACTGTACATATACTCTAACTCTACATATACTCTAACTGTACATATACTCTAACTCTACATCTCTAACTGTACATATACTCTAACTGTACCTATACTCTAACTGTACCTATACTCTAACTCTACATATACTCTAACTCTACATATACTCTAACTGTACATATACTCTAACTGTACCTATACTCTAACTCTACGGGCCGGTTCCACAGACAAGGCTTAAGCCTAGACCTGGACTAAATCACACTTTCAATGTAAAATCTCCATTGAATATGCTTTTTAGTCCAGGATTAGGCTTAAGCCTTGTCTGTGAAACTGGCCCTACATATACTCTAACTGTACATATACTCTAACTGTACATATACTCTAACTGTACCTATACTCTAACTGTACATATACTCTAACTCTACATATACTCTAACTGTACATATACTCTAACTGTACCTATACTCTAACTGTACCTATACTCTAACTGTACATATACTCTAATTGTACATGTACTCTAACTGTACATATACTCTAACTGTACCTATACTCTAACTGTACATATACTCTAACTGTACATATACTCTAACTGTACCTATACTCTAACTGTACATATACTCTAACTGTACATATACTCTAATTGTACATGTACTCTAACTGTACATATACTCTAATTGTACATGTACTCTAACTGTACATATACTCTAACTGTACCTATACTCTAACTGTACATATACTCTAACTGTACCTATACTCTAACTGTACCTATACTCTAACTGTACATATACTCTAACTGTACCTATACTCTAACTGTACATATACTCTAACTGTGCATATACTCTAACTGTACATATACTCTAACTGCACATATACTCTAACTGTACATATACTCTAACTGTACATATACTGTAACTATACATATACTCTAACTGTACATATACTCTAACTGTACATATACCCTAACTGTACATATACTCTAACTGTACCTATACTCTAACTGTACCTATACTCTAACTGTACCTATACTCTAACTGTGCCTATACTCTAACTGTACATATACTCTAACTGTACCTATACTCTAACTGTACCTATACTCTAACTGTACATATACTCTAACTGTACATATACTCTAACTGTACCTATACTCTAACTGTACCTATACTCTAACTGTACCTATACTCTAACTGTACATATACTCTAACTATACATATACTCTAACTGTACCTATACTCTAACTGTACCTATACTCTAACTGTACCTATACTCTAACTGTACCTATACTCTAACTGTACATATACTCTAACTGTACCTATACACTAACTGTACATATACTCTAACTGTACATATACTCTAACTGCACATATACTCTAACTGTACATATTGTGTTGATATCCATTGCCCTTGTTCTGTACATATCATACTGCACATATCGTATCTTATATCATCTTTGTACTTAGTACTTCGTACTCTGGCAATGACAATTAAATTGAATCTGATCTAAATCTGATCTGATCATCATCAAATATAATGAAACGATTCTGGAGTCATTGCTATATTGAGTATGTGGAGATTTGAGTTGTGGGCTGTTCATAAAGGCATGGTTGACAAATGCCTGAGACAGGGACCAAAAATGGTCTGTACATTGAAGCATTTTGTCACAATAGCAGAAGCCTCTGAAAAAGTGTCCATTACATTACATTTTTGGCATTTAGCAGATGCCTTTAACCAAAGCGACTTACAGCAAATACATTTGTCTAAGTAAGTGACTGAGTCATCAATCCATCAGTCATCCCAAGAAAATGTAATCTATGCTCGCACCAGGCGCCACCAGGCGCCATTGGCAGTCATAAAGCTAGAAGGAAGAATTCGATTTAGTTCTTACAGTAGAGAATCTATACAGGGGGATAGAGGGGATGGGGAGGTTTCAGGAGGACAGTTAAGGTGTAGCCTGAAGACCTAAGTCTTCAATCTATGGCAGAAGATAGGAAATGACTCTGTGTCCACGTAGCACCCTTTCAGGTAAAGTTCTGTGGTTATATCTAAGAATGCTACAATGTCTAGAAAAAAATCATTTTCATATAACACAAGGCGAGCTACAGTGCTGTGTAAAAGTATTTGCCCCCTTCCCAATTTCGTGTGTTTTTGCATGTTTGTCACACTTAAATGTTTCAGATCATCAAACCAATTTTAATATTACACAAAGATATCATCACCCATCACCCATGTGAAAAAGTAATTGCCCCCCAAAACCTAATAACTGGTTGGGCCACCCTTAGCGGCATCAACTGCAAGCAAACATTTGCGATAACTGACAATGAGTCTTTCACATCGCTGTGGAGGAATTTTGGTCCACTATTCTTTGCAGAATTGTTTTAATTCAGCCACATTGGAGGGTCTTCAAGCACGAACTGCTTGTTTAAGGTCATACCTTAAACGTCATCGTTGCGCTCCTGGAGTCATTTTGGTAGGCCGGCAGCCACTCCTGGGAAGGTTCACCACTGTTCCAAATGTTCTCCATTTGTAGATAATGGCTCTCACTGTGGTTCGCTGGAGTCCCAAAAGCCATAGAAATGGCTTTGTACCCCTTTACAGACTGATAGATGTCAATCTTTCAAACAAATGTGTTTAATTGGTTGGTTGTTAAGGGGGGGCAATTAATTACATTTTCACATAGGGCCAGGTAGGGTTAGATAGCATTTTCCCCTTAATACATGAAATCATCATTTAAAAACTGCATTTTCTATTTACTCAGGTTATCTTTGTGTAATATTAAACTTGGTTTGATGATCTGAAACATTTAAGTGAGACAAACATGCAAAAACAGACGAAATTAGGAAAGGGGCAAATACTTTTTCACAGCACTGTATGTGAGCCAGTGTTAACCAGTTGGCATCAACCGGCAAAGCTTGCATAGCAGAATACATTCTCCAATATTATCTGGACTATAAAGGAGAATTATTGCCACACCATCATGTGCAACATAACACTGGAAGGGACAAGGTGATAGCTGGTCCATTAATTCACCAATACACCAGCTATACAAACTGCTAATGGTGAGTAGTGGAATGGGAACCATAGACTTTTGGTGGGAAGATGGTGTAGTGAGATGTCGGGTGCCATAGCTGCAGCTTAGCTGAGGTTCTCGTTGGAAGGACATGAGCCTCTAGGGGTATATCCATGTAGTGGCACTCATTCATTCATTGCATTGTTTTGCCTTATAATAAGGAATTGGTTTGCCTACAAATAAGCTATAGGCCTACAATCTATTTCCCATCCAATGATATGCAGAAATATATTTAAATGAAAACAATATTACTTGCCCTTCATTTCAAATTATTCAGTTAATTTGTTTCTTCAGTTTAGTTTGTAAGCTAAAGTACTGAACTCTGTGCTTAAATAAGGATCATGCAGCAAAAATTAAGTTAAAGTTGTGGTTGAGGGGGGTCCCACCACCCAGTGATTTGAAACATCTACTAACTAGAGGGCAGAAAGGGGTGGCGAGAACAGTGGGTGGGTCTCTGGTGAAAGGGGGTGTAGACTATAGTACTGTACAATGAATCGTCACACCACCCTGAAAAACCCCACACACACCACATTCTAGAGCTCAGCTGAATTGCATCATACCGTGTGGTTACTGGAGTCCTTTTTTAAACATATCTCAAACTTGTTTTGTTAACAAATACATTGTTTTCTCACACTGTAACAACCTTATATTGAGTTACGCTAAGGTAGGACAGTTGTATTAAGCTCATTAGCATGTAAGTCATTATTGTATCAATCAAAATCCTACATGGATTCAAATGAAATGACCAGAGTGTGCCTTAAACCAAAAACAGAGTCCGGTGTCCTTTAATCGACAAGGTTGGGAGGAGTCTGTTACGGAAGAGAGCCATTTTTTGTTATCTAAAACGGGGGCGTTTCCTCTACGAGAAGCGTCAAATCAGATCAATGTAAATGTGAGCGGTTGACGTTATACTACAAGGCGCTTCTCGGGTACACGTGATCAACGAAGCGGAATGTTGTCACTGTGTTGCAGGGCTCCGTGAACAGTGACTGTCTTTTATTATTCTGCAATTATGTCAGACACGATCCAGAATGTCGCGATCTTTGGGGCCACAGGAATGACAGGACTGGTGACCTTACCGCAGGCTGCTGCAGCAGGTGAGGCGGCTCCCATTCAAACTTTTAGGGCCGGTTTCACAGACAAGGCTTAAGCCTAACACTTTCAATGTAAAATCTCCACTGAAGATGCTTTTTAGTCTAGGATTAGCCTCAAGCCTTGTCTGAAACCTGCCCTTAGTGTCACAAAATCAAACCGTTGCCTAATATGCCTAGGCTGATATTGTATATTATAGATGTTTATGTAGTTTAAATGCAGTCATGCATTATGAACTTTGCCTCATTTTGAAGTAGGCTAAGTACATCTCATGTGCTGTCAATCCTATTTAATATCATATTTGAACAATTTATTTATGTATTATGTATTATTTATGTATTAGTAATAATTAGACAGGTCAGCAGCCTGTGCCATGTTGGTTATGGTTTAAGTTGGTATAGGCCTACACACAACCACATCTGGACAAATGTTCAAAAGTGTCATTTTATTTAATTTGAAAGCATTTTTGTTTCGTTTCGATGTCATGGGACATAAACTGTTGAGTCATGCAAGTCGTACTTTGAATCATGATTAGAGTGTATTGCAGTACCCGATAGGCGATACACTTGACTGTCTGTTTATCGCCGTTAAACAGAGAGGGTGGTCTGTGAAGATAAGCTGAATTTGGCATCTGGTTTCAAATATCAGTAGTACCTCTAAAACAGGTTGAGGTTATGTTTCCACTCACTCACTGAACTGACATGCATTGAAATTAATTCATGAATTAAATATTGTCAATTTTTCCAATATGTAATTCGAGTGTATTGACCATAATCTTTTAAAACGTGAAATTAGTATAAGCGTTTAATTGATGGTCATTAATCATTGTTATGATTACTATGCCTACTGTCAACTGCATAGCCTATAAGTCAATCTTCAAATGGTTTCAGTGCAATCTTCTTTGTTATATGTTTTTATGATGATTACTTGTATACAGTGGGGGAAATAAGTATTTGATGACATAGAAATGAACAGTCTATCATTTTAATGGTAGTTTTATTTTAACAGTGAGAGACTGAATATCAACAAAAAACACATTATATAAAAATTGATTTGCATTTGATCGAGGGAAATAAGTATTTGATCCCCTAGCAAAACATGACTTAGAACTTGGTGGAGAAACCCTTGTTGGCAAGCACAGAGGTCAGACATTTCTTGTAGTTGGTCACCAGGTTTGCGCACATCTCAGGTGGGATTTTCTGTGTGGATCCCAGGAAGAGTAGCTGATGCTTTGCAAACCGTTGCCTAATATGTTTGTTTGCTTTGCATCAGCTAATGGGGATTCTAATAAATCAAATCAAATCTTCAAATGGTTTTTCAACATGATAATGATTCAAGGGCTATAGTGGTTCCTCTCCTAGCCCCCTTTCCTTGATCTACACCAATGACACAGAACTGTATAGATCATGGAAAACACTTAGCAGTCTATTGTTTTCTTTCCAGATCAGTAGAAATTAGGAAAATAAGCCCCATTTAAAATGTTGTGATGTAGCCACAGACGCTATCCTATACTCAAAAGTTAAACTGTTCAGTCATAATGAAACTATGGTTCCTTCCTGCCTCCCCTGTGTTTCATGATGTAAGGTTACAGTGTGACCGTGCTGGTGAGGGATCCCAGCAGGCTGCCTGCGGACCACAAGGCCTCCAGGGTGGTGGTGGGAGACGTCCAGAATAAGGAGGATGTGAAGAAGACCATGGAGGGTCAAGACGCTGTCATCATCATCCTGGGCACCAGGAGTGACCTCAGTGAGTTTTTTAACGGATACACGTGGGCCTAAGTCAGCACATACATACACTACACATGCATCTATGCCTCGCATGTAAGCATGCCTATTTAGTGTATAAGAATGCACAAACCAAGATGTAATACAGCATCTTATGCAAGCTGAAATCAATTTAAAATAATCTGAATTAAAGTATTTATGAGTCCTACGTATACATGTTTTCTCCACTGACTTGACTCCACTTTTAATATTTCCATTTGTGGTAGATCCACAAGGGGTCGCTTTTGTCTGCATTTTATCTTACCCAGGTTCAGACAGTTTACAAAGTTCAGAGAAGTCATTGTGATCAAGATAATCTTGCACTCCCCAGGTCCGACAACAATGATGTCAGACGGAACAAGGAACATCCTAGAGGCCATGAAAGCTCGCGGGATTTCCAAAGTAGTCGGCTGCATGTCGGGTATATTGGAATATTGGAAAAAGTCTTCAGACCTTCGGAAAATCTTCCCAGTCTTTCCTGAATCTTGAAAGGTTATGTTTTCTCTCTCTGCTTACCAGCCTTCCTCCTGTGGGACCGATCCAAAGTACCGCCTAGGCTCCAGGCCGTCACAGAAGACCATGACAGGATGTACACGATACTGAAGGAGTCAGGACTGGACTATGTGGCTGTCATGCCACCTCACATTGCTGGTGAGTAGCAGGCTTAACAATCAACAGTGCTTATTTATAACAGTAAGGCAGAAAGGTTAAAGGGGCAATTCTCCACTTTTTGTGGAAACAAATGGACACTTTTTTTTAATGTGAAAACATCCACATGTCCAAAAGCTTTATTTTTTTCCAATTACCCCAATGACAAGTATGTACCTTTTCTTCTTGTTTTTTTGATTACATAACATAGAAAAACACAGTTTTCACATATCAAGGCACTGGTTTTGTGCTGGTAATGATAATGAATGTCAGGTTAAAAAGTGGTGAAATGCCACTTTAAGTGATTAAAATACCTGGATTAACCTTGGGCTGAAACACATTTGGGGTGGTTTCTCTGACAATCCTGGTCAAAATCACACTTCCATTCATTACACCTCCATTACATTCTCCCCACAGACAACCATCCTTTGACTGAGAAGTATACAGTGACGGAGAACATGCTGAAAGGACGGGTCATCTCCAAATATGATCTGGGACACTTGTTTGTCAAGTGCCTATCCACCTCTGACTGGGATGGGAAGACCATTGGGGTGTGTGGGGAATATAGCTAAGCTCGAACAAATAAAATCATCCTCTCTCCCCTGTGTTTTTATACAACATCATTGAGCTTATATTAACAAAAGCCTTTTTTTTATGGATATTGGCAATTTTGCTTCTTTAAAAAAAATACACTATACACTAAAAATAATAATAAAAATGCCATAAATGGACACTGAATAATATAATATTAAGTTTCAAAGTAGCATAGATTTTAATGTTTTAATGGACAATCCAATGTGCTAGTAGTAAGTTTTAATGTTTTTACAATTAATACATGTCAAGTTGCTAAGCATGTTACACAGCACTTTGAGCACTTTGCAAAGAGCTTCTAACAATTACAGCCAACAGCAATTGAATGTTAATGTTGACAAATTGATTACTTATAGACCTTTTTTTGCTGTGCCAACAAATGTCATATATAGTTTTCATTAGGACATTTTACTGTTCTGATTTTTATATCGATAAATAAAGTTTTCTAATACAAATGTAAGCTACAGTGTACCAGGTTGTGTGTTGCGATATATTGGTGTTCGTGTTTGTAGCCTACCTGTCAGATATTGTCCGATATTCAGTGTGGCAATTTCGAAGTGACAGTTTTTAAAATATAATCACTAGCCAAACGTTGTGGTTAAAATTTCTGTTACAAAAACATATCATACAATTTTATTATTTTAACTATTTCCACAACCAAAATAAGTCTATGCAAGTCCACGACGTTTCTTCTGGAACTTATGTTTGTGGTTGTAGTTGTATGAATGGGATGTTCGTGCACCACTGAAACGCCAAGTCCCATAATGCCCCTGTACTCCAGCGTCAGCTGTAATCAGGCAGGCGGGAAGACGTTCAGTTCTTTTGCCGGGGAGTTTAAAACATTCTTGTACCGTACTTGTGCCAGCGAAGCTCCGTCGAACAAGTCGACATTTGAAGTAAATCCATCAATTTAGCTTTTTATCCACGGGATTAGTTCCTATCTGAAAAAGACAAAACGACGGCGTCCGAAGACTGGCGAACACGATAGGTTTGTTGCTCTTTTCACAGTCCGACTTCATGCAAGCTGCCGATATCCCAGCCTGATCTAGGGCTCCTGGCTAATGTTGAGTTAGCTACACTGATTAGCTGGCTAGCTCTCCTTTCCGGAGAGTTAGGGTAACATAATACATGGTTTTAATCTACCTACTTTTGTCAACACCACTAGCCCATATAATATTGATAGCTAGTGCCCAGTATTTCAAAAACGTTTAATCTAAATTAGAATGATCCAGATAAAAAAAAAAATGCGATCTGGCATATTTTGAGTAGTAAAGGGCAATTGACCAGCTCGATCTAATCCTGAATCCGGATCATTCTGATCTAGAATTGACGTTTTGAAATACTGGGACCAGATTGTATGACTGAGAATGGAAGACGTTCTCAGTCTGACTTGGTTACAGTGACTTCATTACCGCAATAAGACTGTACAACTCCTCCGGCTGGCTCGATCTGGGTGATCAGTCAGGCTGGGGGATGGTAAATCATACTGGTCTGTTCTTACTTCTTACTGTGTATGATGTCTATTTTTATTTGATTATATTATTCAATTGTCACTTTATTTTGTTGTTTGTGGTGTGAACTGCTGCAACGCCATAATTTCCCCTGGGGATCAGTAACATATCTATCTATCTATCATGTTTTAGTTTTGAATGCATTGTCATCTCAAGTCATACACGTATCGCTAGGGCCAAAGTGGTATATTATTTACTTCTTGTATTCCTCTCACCATGAGAAAGCTTAGTGTGGAGCCCTGTCGGACCATTTAAAGATTGCTTTGTTTTTCCAGATCAAAGGATGATACTAGCCATGGGGCAGAAGCGCAAACTCCAGGAGGACGATGCTGTGGGTGACCGTTGGCCATGGGAGAGGCAGCGGCAGTCAGTGCTGGATATCTCCCTAGAAAAGTACCAGCATGGACAGGAGCTGTCGGAACCCAGTTTGCGGCGCTCTGTGTTGATAACCAACACGCTGCGCCAAGTACAGCTAGAAACCAAGCCCCCAATTCGGCCAGGCAGTATGGCTGCTCCACTGCTACCCACCACACCATCTCACAGGGAACCTCCTCCTGCCAAGATCAGTGTAGCAAACTGCCTCCCGAGTGCAGCTTCAGAGGACACAGAGGACGACTGGGTGTCCTCTGAGACAGACTTCTCCCTGTCGACTGCCATCTCCTCCATCCTGAAGGAACTAGACATGGCCATCGACGGAGGGTCGAGTCCTCAGGCACCTCAGCGGACAGTTTTCCGGTCCATCGAGAACCTTCCCGGAGACCTGAGCCTCAAACATGCCCCCTTAGGGCACAGGAGCTCAGATCCCCGGCAGGCTGATGGGTGCAGAGGAGCCGTAGCTGCAGAGGGGGTAGCGTTTGGGAGCGTCGAGGTCATGCGTTCCAGCTACCTGCAGGACGTCACACTGGATGACCTTTTCCAAGACATCGACACGTCTGTGATTGAGAGGGAGATGGGGTCGCTGGGGGTTCGAGCCCTGTCTGCCGCCGCCAGTGATGAGCTGCTCAAGTATCTACCCTCTCTGTCCTTTCACTCCTCCACCGCACCCCCCCCGGTCTCCCTTAACCAGCACTTGAGGGACCTGAATGAGCTGGAACACATTATGGAGATACTGGTTGAGTCTTGATGCTCAGACGTTTGAGAATATTAAGACTTTCTATGAGCTAAAAGAGAATTTAAATGTAGTGTTCGCTCTGTTCTGCATGGTGTTTTAATTATTGAAATGAGCAGTTGTTGTTTTTTATACAGAAAATAATAGGTTGGACAAGAATTGTTCAACACTGTATTTGTCCAGATTTAATTTAACCTTTTCTTGTAGCAATGTATGACATAATTGTAGTTTACAATTCCTATATCAAGATATTTAATCTTTACTATTGTTTATACTAATAGAAATGCTGTAAATGTAGAGCTAAAGAGCCCTTCTCATGGTTAGTGCCCACGTGTGTCATATCATTGAAGTTTGACCTGCTGTACCATCGAGGGAAAGGGCTTTAAGGGAAGTATTCTAGTTAGTAGAATTGATTTTTTTTTTTTTTTTAATACCTTCCACTTTGGGGGTTATGTTTAAAAGGGGAAGGTTAACGTTACATTGATAATTGTTTAGAAACTCTAACCTGAGGGAAAATGTCTTCTGTGAAGAATTCTCCTAAACCTGTACCCTAGTAAATGAGGGGATCATTGAAAAAAAACATTTTTGCTGTCCTCCAGCAGACATACAAGTTCTGAACTGCTGGAAGTCTGCTGTGTATTAGTTACACAACAAGAAGTTCTGTTGTAGTTACTATTGTTAAAGCAGGGGGGGCCTACGTTCTTGTAATTTATGCTGTGCCACTAACTAACTGATGATTTCAAGTGTCAGGAAATACAAATGTACCTCAATGTTAGGTTACTGACTGTGATGTTATGGTGCTTTACCACCTCACCTGCATTTACCTCATGATAAAGGCCTGCATATATAGGCCATCTTATCCGAAGTGACTTACATTGTAGTGAGTACATAACTTTTTCAGTATATGTGATCCCAGCGGGAATCGAACCCACTAGCGTGGTTAGTGCCATGCTCTACCAACTGAGCCACAACCGACTGCATGTTTTCTCCCAGTACATGTGAGGAACGACTCAACATTCTCGTATTTCAGAATGATGTGTAGCTGAACAGACTGCAGTATAGATTATGGCCCTCAAATAACATTGAAACATTGTTGACAGCAGAATAGTTTTTTTCCCTTTGATCTTTCATGTTGCAAATAGGCAACTTCAAAAGTGAGGCATATGTTGCATAAATGCAGTAAAACTGTATTGAAGCACATTGTTTTTAATTCAGCGACAGCAGTCTCCCCTTACAAAACCAGTTATATTTCTTTCAGATACATTTTGAGTTGTTGAATTGTGTATTATTGACTTGGGTCCCATTTATTATGAATTATGCAATTGCACTGTTCTCAAACAAGGTTTTATTCAATATGGCAACACACAGGCTACCTTTGAGGTGTTACTGTCATTTGCTGTTTACATGGGGTGGGGGTGGGGGGGTTATTTTGCCAAGAACTGTCAAGAGATCTATTAGTCTCACAAAACGGTTTTAAAATGATTTATTTATGGTAAATACATGAATACTTTTCAGATAAAGATGCCACTGTTTTGCTGGTCTTGTTCATATTATGTATTCTATTAAGTATTACATTTCTTTTATATAATAAGAAAGCATGTAGGCTCATGTCTATGCAAACACCTATGGTTTTTGTCTTTCATATTGTTTATTTAATAAATTCAGAACGAAATGTTGCCTATTTTGTCATTCTGTATTTCCAAACTAAGAATTTGATAGTGAAAACTTCAGAAACAATCACAAAAAAAGCCTTAATCCTACCCAATGGCATAGCGTATCCATGAGCTTGCACAATCTTTTAACAGACTTTATCAATCAGCAACGGATGACAAAGGAAGTTTATTTTTGCTGTGGGTGTTACAAATGTAGCTACATTCACCGGTTTAGTTTTCTACCCTATATACTGTGACAAATGACAGCTACTACAGTACCATGATACATTTGGCTCACAAGAACGCCATCGGAAAAAGAACACCTGTGAAAAAGAATAAAAAGTGACGTGTGTTCTGAATGATGGCGGTCTCATAAGAAAAGACGTTCTTCGTGCATGTAAAATGTGCCACGTTCTTCAAAATGGACGGAATTTGTCTGGAATACATTTAGCTTTCACAATGACGGAATACATTGCACAATACTATGATAACACACAAGTAGAGGCAATTAGTTTCATGATGAGCTATGCTGTCTCATGGATTGCATAAATAAAAAAACAAAAAACAAAACAGAATTACCACATTTTATCCCTCTATTTTCACCCTTTGGATTGCTACCATTTTTGCGTTGTGCCGAACATGTTACAGTACAGGTAAAGACACTGAGGAAGCAGGGGGAGGCCCACCTTCCTGAACTGGACCAGTAACATCTGTACTCACTTTGGAGTTGCTGGGAACAGTGAAGCCCTCTCAAAAGTGAACACTCAATTTAGTGTTGAGCATTGAATTTAGCTAAATACCTAAGAGACGCAATAGCTAAAAATGACACTCAACCACAAAGAGTTACATGAAAATTGTACACACACAAGACAAGTTTGGTTTCTGATGAACATTGATAGATATATAACATATTTATAACATATATTTATTTGGTCTGAGACAAGAAACAAAAGCGTTAAAGAATTATTGTCCACTGTCCCAACCACGTGTGTTCTATTGCAGGCTCTGGAACAAAACAGCCTTATCCCATGTAAAAGACCAACCCTTGCCAAGTCTCCATCGGGTGCACCAGTGCGTTTGAAGATTTTGGGTTTTGTTCCTTTTTGTCTGACTTGGGCTGCCGTAGCAGGACAGTCAGACACAACATACAGCAAGTTGCCTTGCAAGTAAATGATTGTTTTCTTTTTTTTAGTTTTTAGTTTTAAGCATATCTCTGTGTTGGAGTAGAACAGGCAACTGCTGGACCACACTGGTGTACAGGAGAAAAAGACCAGTTGAGGAGTGGAGTCCTTATCGTGTGATGGAGTTATAGGAGACCTGAGAGCGGGGGTCAAGGTGCTTGGTCATAGCCTTCTCAGCCTCTTCCTGGTCCTCAAAGGCCTCCACGATGGGCTCCTTGTCTTCCTCCAAGTCCTCTTCGCAGTGGGGAAGCTGGAAGAAGGCGGTGAGGCCGTGCAGGTCGGCCATCTTGTGGAAGGCCCGCAGGACCAGGTACATCATCATCAGCCCCACAAATAGGTACACTGCAGGACAGAAAATACAGAAGTCAGTTTAACTTCAGCCCCATGGACGACGAGGAAGTACGCTGTGGGGATAATTAAAAATACATGAACAGAGTCATCTCTTTCTCCCACACCCTCTAAATCCCACATAATTGTCCCCTAAAATGGACAAGTATGCTCAAATATTACAGTAAAGTTATGTATAGTACAGTAAAGTTACCTATCTCATTTGCCATTTGGCTCAGCATTTGTCTCAGTGCCAGTCAGTACGCAGACTAACGCCAACACAAACACACGTTTGAATATTCAGAAACACTAAATACTTGATGGAAACTTGAGTCATGCCATGTGAGGAAGCAAGCTTCCCAGATGTTATTGTTTACTCCCATGTTCGTTCATCCTTGGGGGGTGGGGGTTAAAGAAAGTACCCAAACTCCTGCTAAACACCCTGTTTAACAGCTAATCCTCCTCGGAAACAAGAATGAACAATCAGTTTAATCTGAGGGGATGTGACCTACATAAACCTTGAAACAAGGCAACAAGCCCTGAAACAACCAGCCAAATGTATGACGTTTCAAGTTTCAAGTGTATTGTTACATTCCATTATATCAGTATAACAGAGTAAAATTCTTAGGCTTCAGTTCCTCGACATTTCAGCAACAAGAGAAATAAAGTGGTGGTAGTTATGAAGGTAAATAAGGCAATATGGTAAGATAAATAAAGTAGCAATAAGAGACAAATAAGAGGAGGAAAATGTAGTATTGCTGCTTGATTAAGTTTTAGTAACAGAAACAAAGGATTACAAAAAACTCCAAGCATCCCTCAAAATGTGTCTGGAAACAACACCGCAAGGCAATGAGGACACCACAACACAAACTCCACCAAGGTCAAAACAGACAAAGAGCTGATTCAGATTTTATTTTATTTTTTAAAAACAACATGTGGCAGGAAATGCTCCCCCATTGGGTGATGCAACAAGTGACAGTAGACGGTGGCTATTATAGTTCATAGGTGCCACAAGCTCAGAGCTTCCCAATACTAATCTTCCTAGTATAGCAAGGACAGGATACAAGAGATAGTGGAGGAAAGGCAATGCAGCCATGCCATTTACTTCAGAAAACCACAAGAGGGCCTCATTTGACCTCCATCAATACATAAACTAACACATATTATACTGTACAGATAACCACAACACTTTGCAGCGGTATCAGAATCACACATGTAGACACGTTTGGGTTGAGAGTGCAACAATGTTAAAAAAATTAAAAAGTAATTCTTCCTTCTTCTAGCATTGTGACTGCCAATGGCCTGAGCATAGATTTGTTTTTCTTATGATGACTTATGTATAGAATAGATGATTCACTCACTTAGACAAATGTACTTGTTGTAAGTCGGTTTGGATAAAGGCATCTGCTAAAATATAAATGTACTCAAGTAGAGTGGCTTTTTCATCACATTTCTAACCCCAACCACATGTAAACAGACTTAGCATCTGAGCACCAGTTGAGGGTGGTCTAGTTACCTCCTTTAACTCTTGTTTGAAGTCTTCAATAGAACAAGCAGTTACACAGCATGTCATGTACCGTACGTAGTTCTTGAAGCACCTCAAGCATTATTAAACACTTTGACCCGCTGACCTCACGACAACTTGTGAGAAGCAAAACTTCAGAGGTGCTATTTCTCACATCAGAGGTGTGTGAGTGCCTCTGCTGTGTCACATTTAGAACTCTGGGTCACGGTATGCCACCCTGGTTACGGTATGCCACCCTGGTTACGGTATGTCAACTTGGTTCTCTGAAGCAGACAAGGGAGGCATCTCACGAAAGGATATGCATACGAAAGGATACCCTATTCGCTGAATATCTGTCCAATCACAGCTGGAACAGGCCGGGAGTGCTTCACATGGCTGACCACGCCCCGCCCCAGCTCAGCCTATTGGCTTCTGCTCCGCACATCTATTTTATTCTGCTAACTACCTCTTCACAAGGCCGTACACAGGGGCAATCTGGTGAGATGTGTCCCACATCTCCTTCTGAGAACCGGGATTACATACCATAACCCAAGGCATCATGACAGAGATCTAGGTTACGAAACGGTGCACATCCTATAAGTGAGATCTCGTTTCGACTTGACTGAAAGAGAAACATTATTCCACCGGAGGACTTGTCTTTGGGCTGGCGGTCACGCCACATGCTCTGTTTCGGCTAATGACAGATAGTGTTAGGACGAACATCTAACACTTAACTTAATTGTCTGCATGCTGTCAAAACTGTCAAGTCAAGTTATTCTGGTGCTTATCTCTATTTAACATGTTTGTGAATAAAACTCCACCCAAATCAGTCAGCCAGACAGATTACGCTAGAAAATGTGTTGAGACTCCATATTATAGCCTACAACATGTCTGTGCCTTGTGGCAAGCACAGTGAGCCACACCCTGTTATCAAACACAGTGACACACACACAGATATGACGTTGGCATTACTCACCCATAACAGAGATCTTATAGAGCGGCCTCAGCTTCTGGTCGGGCTGCTCCCCGGGCACGTAGTCGCCCAGGCCGATGGTGCACAGAGAGATGAAACAGAAATAGATGGCGTCCAGGAAGGACCAGCTCTCCTCGATGGCGCTGAACACCACGGCGGGCACCACGAAGAAGCCCAGCACCACCAGCAGCAGCAGTATGGCGAAGTGGACGCCGGTGGCGGTCCGCGGCTCCAGGCCAATCCGCCGCTGGCACATGCCGATGGGCCAATAGGTCAGCAGGTGCATGAGTCTTTGGACGCAGGCGGTCAGCACCAGCATGGTGAAGGGGACACCTAGGAGGGCGTAGAAGATGGAGAAGGCCTTGCCCGCGTCTGACAGGGGCGTGGTGTGGCCATATCCTAGACAGAGGAAGAGAGGAAGGGTGAGGGAATGACAGAGATATTTATTAGGACCCCCTTAAATTAATTATTAAATAGTGTTTATTTCAATGGCCTATGTGCTGGGCACCGCATTAATAAAATCATCATTAATTTACTAATTCATCACAGTAGACTGAGCTCTGTAAACAAGAGTCTGAGAAGAACATGGCATTCTGATGACTGATTGAGGGATTTAGTCTACAGAATACATGTCACCATGATACAGCTTGTTTACTTGAGTTCCTGATGGGAAGCACCTCAGTTCCTGATGGGAACTCAAGAGAATACTTTTATGTAAGTTTAACAATCCTTGACAGAATCAGGAAACATTGTAAAAAAAATGGTAGACCAGTCTAACCAGTAACAACAAGAAACAAACGTATCAAAACATGCATCAGTTTGAGCATCAACAGCCTCCAAACAAATATTAAATTCACACTAAAGAAGATAAACATGTTGGAAGCTATTTAAAATTCTCATCATTTCAGAAACCCAAAAGGTGGAGGGACAGCAACCATATCTACTGATGCTCAGAGTTAGCGGGGGGACACTGCTCGCACATGTCTTTGGTTTTCCTTTTCACCATTTTGCAACCAAAAGGGCAGAAAGTAACCAAGAAATGGTTCACCTGGGACTGAGCCGTAGCCCTTTCCACCAACGCCACCTTGTGAACCTTCTAAGACTCGGTTTGCTTTTCCACAGGCCAGTTTGCTTTTAGAGAGCCCTGTCATTAGGTCACTCTCTCCGGTTTCCCAGCAATGCAGTTAAACAAATATAATAAATTAATGATACACCGATTTCTTGGTCTTGATTGGTCACGCATGCAGTCCCTGACGTAAGCGGTTCTTTGTTGTAGACCAGCCAAGTGTTGGTGCCACTCTGGCTCGGAACTGGTTCGACATTAGGCACCGGCTTCGAATCAGCCCTCAAACGGCCTTGGTGGAAAAGGGGTAATTGAGGACGTAAGAAACCACTGTAGAAACTGAGGTTATAAATCACTCATTATTGACAAATGATTTGCCACAGGCAGGACCCCTCTGAAAACACGTCCTCAAATGTTGCTGCTCACCAGCGCCCCCTTGTCTCGCTGTCTCTTTAACGTTGTCTTTTCTGCCTTTATTTTTTTATTATTATTTTCTGTGAGGCACATTGTGTTGCCTCTGTGTATGAAATGTGCTACATCAATAAAGTTTGATTTGAAAAGTGAAATGGGAGTGAGAGAGACGAATACAGCTATTGCATCTCCCTTTTTAATAAAAGAAAAAAGAGACCAGCCGTTTAGTGAAAGGGAATTACAATAACACCTGCAAACAATAGAGGCCCTCTTCCACTAGGTCTAACTGACAGTGAGGCCTATACGAGAACAAAGCTGTCTCTGTGTTGCAGCTCTAAGGTAACAAACAGTCATTTTAGTTTAGGGAACCTATTATATGTGGCTGGATGTAGCTTCCTCACTAGCTAGTTCACACGTTCTACAAATGTTTCAGTAGAGCATCGTTCAATGATCATTGCTGAACAACCTTCTACTAGTAGGCCTACACATCAACAAGTCCTTGCAGAGACTGCACAGTATATGTAAACAAATTGCCTTTTTTATCACTCAATAGCATTGAACTAACATTGTTTTAAAATGACTTGATACATGATTAGTGACCTTGGTACATGATTAGTAGGAGTTCACGAGTCCCGGATATGCATCCTCTGTATTGGCAACATACGTGACTGTCACAGAAATACCTGATTTTAATCAGCTTTGCTACAGAGAAGTTGACGGCGATATGACGGTGTGGGGGGAGGTATTTGAACTTGAGGAGTGAGTTTACCGTCTCACCTCAGTTACACTCACCCCTATAAACTCACAAAACCCAGTGGCCACAGCTGAGCGCAACTGCAGATCCTAGAGCAAAGAAATGCCTCTACAATCCAATACCATGGTCAAACAATACATGAAGACAAACATGGCACAGCAGTGAGACGAACAGCTGAGGTCATAATGCAAATATATTACCATATGGACTCCACCCTGCTCAGATGAGCATACAGTTAGCAGGATAAGCACGTTTCACACTGCTGGCCCCAAGGCACAAATAACGAACATAGAAAAGGAAGTCAAGCATAACCCCCGGCGAGTCAACATAATGAACCCAAGATGAACTTACAGAAAGATAAAATTGAACAACTATATGAGATAAGATAAGCAAATGAAGTCTGATGAAATGTTCATGTAGCACACTTGCTTGTGGGGATAGAGCCTTCGCAAAGGCAGCCCCTAGGCTCTGGTAAAGCCTCCCCCTCCACGTCAGATCTGCCCAGAGCATCGAGGCTTTTAAAACCGTAGCTAAAACGTACCTCTTCTCTCTGGCCTTTGACCTGAGTTGAGCCTGCCTCCCAACAATTGCACTTTTCTGCACTTTAATTTCTGCACCTGTTGTATTCTGTATTGCACCTTGTTTTTGTTGTGTATTTTTACTTCTTGTTTTCTTTTACTAGTGTTTTATCTGTTAAGCACTTTGGTCGGCTGTTTGTCGTTGTAAATGTGCTATATAAATAAACCTGACTTGACTTGACTTGCTTGCGTAGGCTGCCATCTTTTTACGCGTTCCCCATCGGAGTGAAAATACCCTAACTTGCAGTCCCTCGTAGTCAATAAAGTAGTGTTGCAAAGTTCCAGTAAGTTTGGGAAATTTCCAATGTTTCCATATGGGTTCCAACCAGATGCTTTACGCTTTAGTCTGTGGCCTTTCCTGCCAGTGACACTAGTCACTGTCGATCAATGTTCAGTGTCAAGTCAATATTTGTTGTTATGGCATCCCTCTGCTCTGAGGTCCAAAGTATTGAGCACTCACACTTGTCACTTCTCACACTTATGAAGTAAAAAAACAACACTTATCTTGCCCTGATATCACCCACTTGTGCATTTGCCTGACTCTGTCTAAGGCAGTTGATAATTTGCCTGCATATGTAACCGGCGTCAACTAGCCTACCTCAAACAGTCTTGCTTCCTTGCACTCCAAACTCACGGGTCTCAAACATGCATCCTCTGTACTGCCAACATACGTGACCGTCAAGGAAATACCTGATTTTAACCAGCTACACCACTGAAAAGATAGCAATTTCATAGCGTGGGTATGGGAAATTGAACTTGAGGAGTGAGTTTATCAACTCAGTTACACTCACCCCTCTTAACTCATGACAGCCCTGTGGCCCCAGCCATTGATCCAGGTCACAGCACCAATGTAACAGGCGCACTGGCGGACTCAGGGGGGGGGGGGGCAGGGGGGGCAACCGCCCCTCCTGGTGCCCCCGTGGTTGAAAAACGTCTCTCTTAAGTGCCCTTTTGAGTGGCAAAAATGCGCTTTTGAGTGGCAAAAATTAGAGGATGTGCCCTATTGGTGCCCCTCCAATGGTCTAAACTTGACCATGTGCCCCCACAGTTGAAAAACATCTCACTAAAGTACCCTTTTGAGTGGCAAAATTAGAGGATGTGCCCTATTGGTTGCCCTTCCAATGGTCTAAACTTGACCATGTGCACTGATGGGGTCCCATGTTGTGCAGTAGGTGCCCTTTTTTTCTTTTCGCCCCTGCCCTTCAAACAGCCTGAGTCCACCACTGAACAGGCGTCATGCTGCCCCCCCAACAGTGTTGCTTCCTCACACCCCAAGCTCACAAGTCTTGAATCTGCGTCCTCAGTATAGCAAACATTTTACATGTACATTTTTGTTTATCTAAAGCGACTTACAACAAATACTTTTGACTAAGTGAGTGAACCATCTATCCACCAGTCATAGATGGAAAAAGTAATCTTAGATGCTCAGGCCTGGGGCCATTGGCAGTCGTCGTGCTGGAAGAATTATTTTATTATGACACTGAGGAAACAGTACAGGGGGGTAGTAGATGTCTCAGTAGCAGATGGTACTAGGTGTCTCAGAAGGGACAGTCAGACACACGACTGTCACCAAAATACCCAATGTTAACCAGCTATGCCCCCGAAAAGCTAGCAATTTGATGGCACGGGTGGGTGGTATTTCAACTTGACATGCGAGTTTGCCATCTCATCTCTGATGTCAATGACACGTTTGTGACCCTCAGTAAAAGACAGCTTAAGTGCCACATTACTTTTCAACCAAGCAGGCTGTTCTTTCATTATAGGCCTACTAGCTGTGACTAAGCTAAGAGGACAAACTAACTTGCCTAGCCATACCAAAGTAAATGTAAAAACTTAGATAAAAGGTCAAGCAACCATGGACCTTTCACCACTAGCAAACTGTTTGTATGAGCAGTAATGGTAACAGCAATGGTAAGCAGGATGGTAACATCATGCTCATCCAAGCAGTTTGCTAGGGGTCTATACGCTCTGATACGCTGGTTGAAATCTGTGTCATCTTGCTTCCAACTTTCCAATCCTCTCATGTTGAAGTGTTTATGGAGTAGGGGCTGTGTGTGTGTGTTGTTTTAGTCCAGGGCGTGTTTAGACGTGGCATGTTTTGATCGCCGGTACATAAAAAAAGAAGAAGAAAAAAGCCACAGCTGCAGCTGAGAATGTAATCTTTTAATCGCAATTCCTTTCGCTGTTTCAATTATGCTTTTAACTTGTAAGTCGTGACTACACCCTGGTCAAGACAAAGGGGAAACAAATATTGTAACAGATAAGTTATACTTACCGACTGTCGTTACCAAAGTGTTGGCAAAAAACAAAGAGGAAGCCAAGTCCCAGTTTGAACTCACGGAGGAATTCCGAAGGATAGACACACCATACGTGTTGGCCTGCAAAACTTTCACCAAAAACTCTTCGAGGGATGTCGCATCCACGCAGCTTTGATTGAGAAACTGTTGTTTCAGGACCTGTATGTCCCTTTTCAGTTGGTCCTCCACTGGCCGCTCAATGCTGGAAAAAACTAACGCTCCGAGCAATAGATATGTGATGTAAAAAAGTATGAAACCTGAGAGCAGAATCCAAGATTTGTACACCCCCATCTCTCGTTTTCTGTTCGCACTGTCATCAGTCAAACTAACGCTTTGCGTTTCCCTCTGCCTCTGTGTTCCTGCCCCGTCTCTACTGTAGCGGGCAGTCCTAATTGAACCCCACCTTCTGATAAACCTCCACCCACTCTTACCAGGGGGTGTGTTTAGAGTCAAATAGTGATGCACCCAGGAACGTTGCAGAATCGGTTCTAGCTGCTTTACTGTGCAAACTACTTTGTATTTTTAAAATACAAAATGCTAATCTCACGAACAGTCCCAAATAGCTCCAGGTGAGATGATCAGACGTTATGTTATGTCATTGATGTGGTTTCAGCGATATGAACCGTACTGCCTAGCTTGCGCAGAAATTGACTACATTGATCATGGTCGATTGAGAGCAAGGTGAAGTCATCAAGTTCCTGACCTATCTGCTCCTTTTCTGGGGATGGGGTCAATGGGTGCAACTTCAAGACTACGTACGTGCAGAAGTTGAAACCGGCCATTATTGCCTCTCAGTTTAAAGAGTCAATGTGGGATTCGCACAATAACAAAGCATTCTCTCGTAAACAGCTGAGGGATGTGGCTGGAGAAATGTAACCCCTCTCAGATACATAATTGAGCTATTGATGCAGGAACTGACTATCAATAACAATTGAACTATGCTCATATGGCATTTATAATAATAATAATAATAATAATAATAATATATAGAATAATATAATTTAGAATATGAATAATATTGTCAATAATTATATATAATTTAAAAGTCCAAACATTGAGGTACCCATCATCCTCCTTCTCCCCCTTCTCAGATTACAGAAGTAATTGTTTCTCTCCAGAGCCTGTGCTTATACTGTAAGCATATTACTGCTAAGCAGGAAAAACACATGTATTGTATTTGTATGGGCCATGGGACATCAGTGTGTTGGGATGGATGTTGTTAATCGTCATGTCAATCAAACATGTTGTTTACTTTATTTAACGGCTTAGTGAGGGGTCCTCCAGAGGGCAACATTTCCACATGAACACAATCCTCTGTTATCTGGTGGAACAGATGCTCTGACTCAGCAATTTACCATTAACAAATTCATCATCACAGACCTGCATCATGAGCAACCAATAACCTCTCATATGATACCCTCCGAGGCTTGCTGTAGGCCTACATACCATCATCCATCATACTTTCACATTCATAACAAAACCAGGGGACATACAGTACAGTACATACGTGACCAATGGGTTAACATATGCTATGAATAGTATGAAGTATTCATTTGAAGGCCCATTTTGTACAGTCCTGTGAAGTGTTCAGGCTGGCAGTGGTAATTCAAAGAAGCCTATGTCACTTGTAGGTGTTGCATTTCCAGTGTATGACCCATGGAACGCCACTGCAGTATCACAGACCAACAGGTCTGGTCAATACTATTAAACATTCTGAGAGAAGGGATCTTTAAACAAACCATTTTGTATGTGAATTTGCTTTTCTCCCATTTTTTCTTTGGTGTCAGACTCCCAAGCACGCTGATAATTCAGGTATACTTGATAGAGCTCATAAAATTGGTGCAAAAGGGGGAAAAACGGTGAGGATGAAAAATCACACAGTATCATTTTATTACACCAATCAACAAGTCGACAATCGCATTTTTCACTTCAGCAACTCAGAAAATAATCATACTTTTCTGGCGGAATTCATATTGTACAAATCTCAGGCATCTTCTAATCTTTTCTTCTAATTACTAAGTTTGCCCACAAACAAGGAAACCAGAGAGAAACAAACTAAGTCTTATTATGTGATGATTGCTTGTTCATGGTCTGACTAATATAAAATCTGATTCAATTGTCCCATTGTCAGCACAGACAAAATATCATTGTGACCAGTAGTCTGACACACACAAGTTAAACATAATGTAACATTTGCAGCAATGTCTTAAATATCGTAATCATGTGTTATCATAACAAGAGAAGGTTTCATGCCTCTCAATGTTTACTCTTCTGAATCTGCCCCATGGGTTGTCTTAACACACTGTTGTCATAGAAACCACATGACGGATAGTGTATATTTCTTTTTTCAGTTTGTGGGAGAAGGGAAAGGGAGAGGGACAAGGGTACAAACATCATTTTTCAAACTGCCCATTTCTTTAACATTTCCTTGCATGAAAACACTTCCAGTTTAATTTTGGTCTCTGTTACGCATATTTGTTGGACAAAAAAGCCAAAATAACACAAAAAATAGGGTATTGAAGGTGGTGATCAGGTGGTCCACAAACAGAAGTAAAAGCCAAAGTAGTACACACTTTAGGTCCTACATCATGTGAAAAAAATGTGTCATTCCACCACATTTGTTTACAGTCAGGCGTGGAGGGAATCTGGGTTATTCCCTGATGTTTTTGTTGAGGTCATATGATAACCGTCTCTTCCCAGTGACCTGTGCATGCTGATTGGTCGAGGAGAAGCCAGGAGGACTGTGATAGGCTGTCCGTGGCCCAGTCATATTGTCCTGGACACAGAAGGAGATACATAATAATTCAATAAAATTTTGTCATCCAGTCATTTGCTTGTTATCTGAGCAACAGTGCAATTAACAGTCAACGCGCCATGTCAACCTACTGTACTATTTGATGATAACATAAGAAATACATATTGTTTTATGATAACATATGAAGTACATACTGTTTTATGATAATGTTTCAAGTACATACTGTTTTATGATAATGTTTTAAGTACATACTGTTTTATGATAACATATGAAGTACATACTGTTTTATGATAATGTGTAGATTATGTGTAACATTCTGTGTAGCATGTGGTATAGTATAGTATAGACTTTTTATTAAAATGGCATTTCTGCCTGATGATATGGGCTAGATAGATAGATGTATTGATCCCCAGGGGGAAATATGCTCAGGCCTATTATAATTGTTTACAATCCATTAAATTAACAGTATAAGTAAATACCCACTGTGTAACACTGGTTCAAATGTAGCGACTGCAGAAGATGTTCCCGGGAAATAACATTGGCCCTCTTGTATTTCAGGCCAATCATCTTGTTTAGGTCAGTGTATCCATCAAGTAAGCTACAAGACAAAGCAACCACACCCAATTGTTTAGGTGAATGTATGAACATATCCCCACAGCTCTGAATCATTTACACACAATTCAAACACCATACCCGATTTCATTCACTGTAAATCTGCCATGGTCTCATAAAACCAATACTGAGTAGTTGGATGAAACATTCACTGAAATGCAGCTTATTTTTGGCCATGGGCTCTAGTGAACATGAGAACTTCACTCGGAGAATTCCCCAAAAGCCAGGACGGAGAATGCCCCGAAAGTTCTTTTCGGTTTTCGAGCATGTCGTGTTGCTATACGCTCTCCACCCTCCCATTGGAAAATATTAATATATGGCTGCTCGATCGCTATGACGAATTCTGGTCTGAATAGTTGTGGCGGATGAGACTTGATTATATCTCTGATGTGATATTGTGGCTCTGCATGGTTTCCACTAGATGGCGACATAATCAAAGATGCCTCATAAAACTACTTGTTGCTATTGCAACGGCACACACTGTCAAAGCTTCTTCTTTAAGCAAACTTACTTTACATTAAATCGGAAAGCAAACCAGTTCTGTGCCCTTTCTGTTGATACAAAATCAAAACCCATTCCCTGTACTGAGCTGGAGGCAAGTGTGTAGATTACAAAAAGTATGTTAAGAACTCTTGGCCCACTTACCCATGAACCTCTGCAGAGCTTCCCTGATCCAGGACCCCCCTCAGAAGCTGAGTGAGGGTGGAGACAGCATCAGACTCACACGATGGAGTGGACAGTGAGGGAAAGGCCTCCAGAAACACATTATTCTGAGAAGAGGGAAATGAAAATGAGGAGGTGTTTATGGTTTATTCTTTACATATTTCATGGGGAAGTGCACCCTGCTGTTGTTTGTTTTTCGATGTGAAGTGTCTGTTGGTTGTCACAAGTAATATCTCAGCATGCCTCTGTTTTAAGCGATTTAATTTGCATCGCCTTAGGCTGCTAGCTGACAGAGCATTATACTGCAGTCATATCTTTGATAAACTAACGTGGAATCATTGAAATCCCTACCGCATCTTGCCCAGCAGAACAACTTGTTTCCTCCACAGCATTTGTGGGCCACCACTGTCCTGTTGTCTCCCATTCCTCCTCCACTACATCATTTGAGAAGGCTGTCCAGGTGTCTTCTGGTTGATGGAATGAGTTGTCCGCCCAACCCGACGTCCAGTCCTTTGTGATGGATTGGTTTGCAGGTGCTGCATGGACAACAAGAAGGCCTGTGTTCATTTGTATTGCTTGAATATGATATTTCATGCACCACGTAAATCTGCCTAAAGTGTAGGGTATGCTACAAATAGATCCTTTTTTTCTCTTCAGGCTGTGTCCTCATTCAAGTGACCTAGATGGACAACAAAGAAAGTCCTTTGTAATGGTTAATTGGCTTGTTCTTTTTTGTTTGTCTAACTTTAAGCAACAGCATTATCATTGTCACCATCAACAACAACAACCATTATTGAGGCCTTGTGTTAACACTATACTGTACATTGAGGATTGGGCACGTTATAAGCTATAGGTACTGTATAGTCACACAGAAATACGAAATTTTAGGTATAGGCCGCATTCCTCCATGCTGCTCTCTCGCCATCCCTGTGGAGCTGACCGGGTCTCTGTCTCTTTAATACCGAGCCCCATGTCCTGAGGCTAACACGGCTTACATCCCAAAGCCTTCAGTACCGGCACTAACATTCCAGACAGCGCTTTAAATCATTAATACTGTAGCTTCACATGAGTTTGGAAGGAGAGAGTGCCTTCAAGCCTTCTAGTCTCAGACTAGACTAACTGATTAGTCGTGGGAGCAATGTGACCCTACATGCTCTGGCCGCTTTGTGCGAAACAAACCAAGAGAGCTGCTACTGCTGTCTCCCAGCAGAGACTTCATCGCGGATGTTCAAAACCTTTTTAGACTGATTGTTGTTGCTACTGCTCTAATTCTGGATTTTACTTTGCACAGTCATCCGGCCACAGCGTTTGATATTCATAAGAATGTTCTATTTTTAAAATGTTTGTAGTTTACACAGTGTCCCTGACATGACACTGTGGCAGAGCAGACAAGCTACTTTAGCAGATTATTACAACCACGTTGCACTAAGGAACGCTGTAGGAGATCTTTTCTGCCTGCCGCAATAAGACTGACTGTACAACTCCTCCTCCGGCTGGCTTGATCGGTGATCAGAGTCAGGCTGGGGGATATTAAATCATACTGTACTTTTCTGACTATATATAATGTTTCAGATGTCTATTTTATTTTTATTATTCTATTGTCACTTTATTTTGTTGTTTATTTTTGTTGTTGTTGTATGTGAGCTGCTGTAACTCCTTAATTTCCCTTCGGAGATCAATAAAGTACATATCTATCTATCTATCTTTCTGGGCTGTAACTTTAAGAGTTATCCAGTCACATGTCGCTACAGTGCACACAGGGGACTTACCGACACTCTCACGTTTCCCACAAGGCACTTGGGTTGATGCAGTATAGCCGGTGTCCCAGGGCGGCTGCTCCCCTGCCTGCATGAAAAGCCCAAAGTCATCCTCCGTCTCCCCCTTCTGCTCCCCTTCCAGCACCCCCTTGTTGGAGGCCACCTTGCTGCCCTGGTCCGGGCCCCTCTCCTGCTCCTGCTCCTGCTCTTCTGGGCTCACTGGCAGCACCGGCGCCCCACCACCCCCGGCGTCTGTCTGGCCCCACTCCCGAGTTGCTGGGAGGCCTGTTGCCATGGCTCCCAGAGGGGCCGGATTAGGTGGTGACTGTATGACAGAATCAGCAGGGCCGGCAGCAATGACAAGGCCTCGTGAGGGGGAATTATCGGTCTGCCCGGCCTCGGTCTCCCTCCATCCGCCGCCTTCTCCCTCCTCTGTCAGGGCAGCTGGTAGGGCAGAAACACACCTCTCCTCTGTCCTGTACTTCCCCTCTGACTCACGCTCCTCCATTGCTTCCACCAGTCTGGCCTCAGACAGTGTCTCTTCATGCTCCTCACAAGGGTCCCTTACCTTGGATGTTGTCGACTGGTTCTCTTCACCACACAGCTCACTCACAAATTCATTTGACTCCTCCTGACGACCCACAGTCAAAGGGTCTTCCTCCACTGGCAGGTCTCCCTCATGACGCTCGTTATCGTACTCACCATGTTCCTGTTTTTTCTGATGATTGCAGCTGGTCTTAATATCAGCTGTGGTAATGCTGCCCCCTGCTGGACTGGGTGGTAGAGTGTCTGAGTAGATCGGCAGGCAGCCCTTCTCAGAGCAACAATGTCTGTCTGGGGATTTGCCTTGTATCCACCTGTTGGGCAGTTTAGCCTCCACTATCCCCTTGTTTCCCTCTCGCCAATTTAATTCTACCTTTGCCGACTTCATATGATCCACAAATCCATTTATACCACCCCCGTCCAAGTCTCTATTGGCTACATCTTTGTCCCCATTATGGGTGTTTGTGTCCTCTTGTTTGTCCAGAAAGTAGTCTCTGTCGTGAGAGGTTTCTCCACTCCCTCCCTGTACTTCCACACTGTCTAGCCGTCCCCCGGTCTGAGCGTCGCCGCCATCACTACTGCTTTGGTTTTCTGGGTCAGCCGGAGGTAGACAGGAGTCGCAGGGCTTTAACCGGGTGAGAGCACTCCCTTCCTCCTCCTCCTCCTCCTTCTCTTTAATCCCCTCCACACCTAAGCTTGAGCGATCCGGCACATCCACAGCAGCACCCTTCTGACTGCAACCGCCACCGCCACCGCTGCTCCCCTGGCGTCCTCTCCTCCTTTGACACTGCACACACGTCTTGGTCAGAGCATGACAGCATTTGGGGGTTTTGGTAGTCCCTCTGTCCTGTTTCCCACTCTGGCTGATCTGATCAGTGGTCGGAAACCCTGCTTTGTCCCCGTTTTCCTGCCCCCCTTCCAGAGCGTCTACTCCTGCATCCTCCCCGCTCTGGAGCGTCCTCCTCTCCTGGATGTGAATCGCAGGCTTGCAGGATGTTCTCCACTTCCGAACAGGCCTCACTTTGACCCTGGGTGCCCAAGGGACCCCTCCTGTGTCCCCTGGCCCCATTTTCCCAGTTGAAGAGTCCCTGATGCCGCCGCCAACCTTATCCCTCAGCCAGCTTCCCACCAGAGCCGAGGGGGACTGAGGAACCAAGCCCAGAGTGCAGGCCTTGGGGCTGCATGTAGAGTAGAGGCACCTCCCACCCTCAGTCTTGAGGAAGAGACAGCGAGTCTGAGTCTGACCGCCCCCCTCTGAGGCCTTAAGTGTGGCCACAGTGACCAGTGCCCCCAGACCTCCATGTCTGGTGCTGGAGGCGTAGTTGGAGTCCATGGGTAGACCCAGTCCGTAGCCCAGCCTGCCCCACTGGCCAACTGGGTAGACGTCTGCAGGCCTGGGGCAGAACGCTGGGGCCCTGGGGGATGGGGCGGCCCTCCTCCGGTTTTTGGAGCACTCAGCCCAGGCCCGAAGGCCTTTGACCAGGGGCATGTCCCCAAGCTCCAGACGGCTGGTGAATGGTAGATTGCTTTTCTGGCACTTCTGAAGGACCTCCCTTGGGGTGCCAGACATCTCCAGGCATGGGTAGTTATTGTTGTTGTTCTGTTGGAGCATTATCGTGGGCTTCACAGGATGTCAGGAAAGGATACAAGCTAATATGTGATCACAAAACCATACTTATCAATGGTTAGAGGTCAAAATCTGAAAATATGCTCTAAATAATAATGTACTGTGTATATTTGAGAGATCTTTAGTGACTGTGGGGTCAGCATCATTCTTCGTCTAGTTGTGGTGCTTCAGAGCATCCATGTTTGACGGTATCACTCATGTATACCATTCAATGAACAACCTAGGAGTGAAACAAAAATGAAATCACAGATAGGCTATACAATATACAGTACACAAATACAAAATAGTTTTCAATCCCGTGTTTCACTTTTGATGTAGAAAGGAACTAAAATCAAATAAAGCAACAGATCATTTGTATGAGAGCCCACAAGAGAGATCAGTTAGCTGGCATAATGTGTCAATCAATAGAACAATATCCTCTCACACAGACATCTTAACTTCACACTTTGATTTTACATTTTGGTATTTATTTAAATTTGCTAGTGTTCTAGTCTTTTTAAAAAGGAAAATGCAAAGATGTTTTTCAGTATGCACTCATCATTATTGTGTTAATAATACATCACAAAGAGTAGCCTATGGACTACTATTGGGACTGATGTAGCTCAGTAGCCACAGAGGACGTTACAGGTTCGTGATCATACAAACACTATATGGGAACATAACAGACTATTCACTGCCTATTCGATTTCAATGTAGGCCTACAGTATCGATGCTGTTATATTAACGTCAGAATATACAGTTTGCGCAAAACAGTTTGCGAAAAAGGAAATAGTAGGCTATATGTAACAGGCGGATTAAATGTCGTCTAGCCGACTATATGTTTCCAGTATTTAAATGTGCCTATTCAGACAATAGGCTACGATTATAATCTCGACTCAAGGTACAGTATAGCAATAAGATTTTGTCCTAAAAAGGACGCATCCAAATTACTATCACCACTGCCCTATGAATTTATCATTCGCTTGGTTTTCTTACCTGATCATACTGCGTGTGAAGTCTTTCCGAGCTGGATAATATAATGCATTAGTGTCTATGCGTGTTGATATCTCAACCCTGAATATATTAGCCTTCCTTTTATGTTATTCGCAGCGGGCTCCTTTTTGTCGGATACGGCACCCCCAAACACGACCTCCTCAGTGTCGGCCTACAGCACCAGCTTCTGTGTCAGTAGACTGTTATCAATAGATTTACAGGTGGAAAAGGTCCCTTCTGGCCGCAACGACGTCAAAACGTTTATGGAAATAAAAGCATATTTTCCCGTGACCATTCACCCTACGTTCATCCCATCCAAATCACCAAGCAGACGCATCCTTACCGCAGCAGCCTACAATGCGTGCGCTCGTCTTCTAGAATGTCGGCAGGCTATTTAGCATCCCACTCACCCCCACACGCAGCAGCACCGCATCACTGTACTCGTGAGTAAAAAGATCGAGTAGACTCACACAATAGAAAAACGTGCCACTCACCCACCAATGATCGCAACCGCATAAATAGGCCTATCTAATGGCACACCAACGGAGACCTTGTACAATCTCACAGCTTCAGAATGTATGTAGGCTATGTATGTACAGTATGCACTCAATCATATGACAGTAGGTGATATAAATATTATTTTGGGTAAAATCATCTTCTAGGATTGTGCATGATTAGGAAACTACTGTATGAAGAGAATATGAAGAGAATTGATAATAACACCGTAGCAATCTGTAAATTGCAATGGGGCACTTACGCCTTTCTCTCTCTTCACAGTATAGGCCACATCATTGTAAGTGAAATAAGAAATCTCAAGTGTAGCCCTTCACAATATGACAGTTCTCGAGAGTGCTAGCTAGCACACAAATCCATTCATGTATCCATTTCTCAGCTTGAGGAAATGTTGTAGTGAAAATACTGGTGATGATGTTTGCAAAGGACAATACCTTGCTATGAGTCATGATATGCATTGAAACTCTATGATTTCATTGTGCCAGATGTACTGTAGGCGATTTGACAGAAGAGGGCGCTGTTTGCCATAACTGAGTTTACTATGGAATTATGTCTTTTCATATTGTCACCAAACCTTTTAAGACGTCTTTTGAACGTACTTACAAGGGTGACGGCCTTCAATAATATAAACATAAAAATGTAATGTGGATGAACGGGACGCACTCAAGAACTACTATTCTTTACATTTAATTATAATATAAGAACAACAAGCTCTAGTGGCATATCTTGCTGAAATGTTTCGAGTTCACTTGATGTGGATATTTGAAATTGAGGGACCAGAAGTAAATCAATGAAAGAAAAACACAAAATATGTTTTATTTTTTATTAGGAATATTATAGTTTATTGATATGATCTCTTTAACAATACCCTATCTAATGTCATTTGTATAACACCTTGCTTTGAAAACTGCTAAATGTAAAGCCTGAAAGAAAAAAAGGTTTGAAAGGTATTTGTAAAAAATCTCTATAAATACTGTTCAACTGTGTTATCTGAGCATTATCTCCTTGTCATGAACTATTCTAAATGGTTATCACAAATTTTCACCTCCAACATAGGCATTTAATATGGTTAATGAAAACGTTGTAAACTTGTTTGACAGAGGATTGCTGAGACTCTTCCCATGCAGTTAGGCACACCTTTGTTCATTCTATCTAACTCACCCCAAAAAAAAAAAAAAACATTCTCAATGGAGATGTGGTAGAAAGGTCTAGAAGATAAATGGTTTTGTCCAAAATAGTTTGCATTGATTTTTGTAACATTTCAATAGTGAGGACACTTTCTTGTTTCTTTAGACCATGGCTTTATATTAAATGGTTTCCTCATTCGCTAGGTATTGCCACGTTATCTGGATTCTCATAGAGAGTGTTGAAATACATAGTATTGTAGCAGTCTTTAATCTTACAGTTCTATGTATGGTGTAATTACAAAAAAACAAAACAAAAAAAACATATCTGATATATTAAAAAAGAGAAAAGTCAATAATAAAACCATTAAGCTCACACCATCCTTAAAGCCTCACAGACATGGGCATAGTTCACAAGTGTCCTTATTTCTATTCCTATTGTCAGTAATATGAAAATAATTACATGTTCAATAAAGGGCTACTTAGTGTAAACAGCCAAATATGTAAATGTATTTACAAAAATATTGCTTTGGTGTTAATTGTTTTGAATGTACTATACTTTCAGTGTAATACCAATAAAATCATGCCCAACGCTATGTTGATAAATCAAATAGGAAGGCAGTGAAAATTGTTCAAATCAAAAAGTGGTATTTTTTAGGAAAACAAATATTAACAATAAATAATCAATTGACATTGTGTACATTCAGATTGAAGCCAGTAAAACCATTAAAGATGATAACTAAATAGAAAACAACAACATGGAACAGTAACAAAAACAGTGGTCACATATAAATGAAAAAAAGGACAGGGGGGGGGGAAATATATTACTTTCTCTGGCCAGCCAACTTCAGCAATTCCATTGTGATGTGGAAGTTTGGGCTTTACCCGTCCTGGTCTCCGTTACTGTGAGCTTTGACGTCTTTGTCACCATAGTAACCGCTCCTTCCTTGGACGTGGTGATGTGTTCCTCAGACACCTCCTGGAACCCTGAACTTGCCACCTGGAGCCGGAAGGTACCGGAGGCCTCGTCTTCAAACTGTTGCTGAAGGGAGGATCTGCTGGCACGTGGAGAACCTTCCGGAGTGATGTGGAGGATTCCTGTTGAATGGGGTTTCAGGTTGAACTTGGGGACCTTGAACCAGGTTGACTGCTCCTTGTCTTCATTTTCCATTTCCTTACTGGTTTCAGCTTCGCCCTGCCACTTAGAATACCCTGAGACAAAGCCAAGAGCATACCCAGGCGTTGGTGATTCTGAACTATCCCGGTCTAGCATTTCTGTCCTGGCCTTGGAGGACACCACATTTCCTTGAGTTTCCTCTTCACTCTTTGCTGTCTTCTTAAAACCAGGGAAGGATATTTTTCCTGATTTCACCTTGATCACCTTGCTTTCTTCCTCATTTCCTGATGACTCCTTGACAAGCTTGGCACTCATGTCTGTGTCTTCCTCTCCACTGCTGATTTTTGAATATGGTGAGGAGAACACTACTTTTGGCAGTTTGATCTTACAAAACTTAGTTTTATCGTCCTTAGACCCATTCTGGAATGTTGGATCTTCGTCACCATTGAAACTGGACCTTGACCCTTCACCTTTTAGGGATACATCAAATGAGCCTGTCTTGCCTGGGGAGAAGGTGACTTTGGGCATTTTAAGCTTTCCTCCCCTTGACTTCTCATCTCCTTCCACATCTCCCTCTACGCTCAGAGCAGCATCCCTTTCTTTAGAGACAGATTTTCCAAATGCTGGCTTAATGTTAATCTTTGGCATCTTTATCTTGGCCTCTCCAGACTCCACACTTGCCTCACCTTCTGAGAAACTGGTCGACATGCTTGACTGGTCTGTTTCGGGCTTCACCAAAACAAATACAGCTTTCTTTACTTTGGGCATTCTAGGACCTTCATATTCAACCTCTGAGTCTTTGGTGTGTATTCTAGCTTCAGGTGAAGAGATAGAGGGCAAAGCCACCCCAAACTTCGGTATTTTGATTTTCTGGCTCTTACTCGTGACCACGTCCTCATCCCCATACTGGGTTGATCCGATATCAAAGTCTAATTCTGGGATTTTGGGGGCTTTGATTTCAAGCTTACGTGATGTGAATCCAATATCTATGCTACCCTCTGTGCCAGTAGGCTCAGCTGAGCCTTGTTTGTTTTTTATCTCTACAATGGGTAAAGTAACTTTTGGCATTTGAAGTTTAAACTGCTCGTTGTCTTCTGGATGTTTGTTGTTAATGTTGGCTTCACCGTGGCCTGTTATTGATGGACCTGAGATCTCCACATCAGGGAGTTTGAATTTAGGCAGTTTGGCACTTATCTCTGGGCCATGTAATTCATCCTCTTGGTGTTCAGAAGCTCCTTTAGATACTGAGAAGCCTATATCTGGCAGGGAGATATGAGGCAACACTGAACCGCTAGCCTCTGCATCTGGGAGGTCGATAGCACCTTTGCCAAGCTTTGTCTTCTTGATTTTAAATCGACCACTCACCCCCTCATTCTCTTTGACAGGTTTCTTGGTGTCTGCGTCTAATACTTGATCTCCAGAATTCTTCATTTTTGGCATTCCAATTTTGAATTTGGTGCCTTTGATTTTTGGCCCCTTGACTTTGCTACCGGAGGTATTGAGGTCTAAGTCAGGCAACTCTATAGTTTTTCTATCCTTCTTTCCCTCCCCTTTGTGTGAGCCTATATCCAACTCCAGATCTCCTTTTGGGGCCTTAATGTCTATTGTTGGCATAGCCCAATGGTGTCCATCTGCATGTGAGCCACTTTTCTCTGCACCGTGTTTAGATTTTCCAACAGTTGTGTCCAGGTCAAGATTCGGAGTTGTAAACTTTGGCAAGCCAATGGAGGGCATTTTGAGCTTTGCTTCTCCCTCAGCGCTTGGTTGTTTGATTTCGACATCATTAATTCCAGACCTTTCTGTTCCCATTGATATATCCATCTTTGGCAGCTTGATTTCTGGCATTGTAAATCGACCTCCCTCTCGTTCAATTTCAATTTCGGGTGCAACAATATCTCCACATCTACCTTTTGGTAGTGATATATCAACATTGGGCAATTTTATATAAGGCATCTTCAACTTTCCTCCCTCTCCGTCAATCTCCATATCTGGTGTATCAATATTTCTGGATTTGCCTTTTGGCAATGACATGTCTACCTTTGGCATTTTGAAACCTGGCATTTTGAATTTGCCACCCTCTCCTTTAATTTCCATCTCTGGTCCTTCAATTGCTCCACCTCTTCCTTTTGGAAGGGATATATCAATATTTGGCATTTTGATGTGTGGCATCTTGAATTTTCCTCCCTCCCCCTCCATTTCTGGCGCACTGATTTCTCCAGATTGTCCTTTTGGAAGTGATATGTCTACACTTGGCATTTTGAATCTCCCTCCCACTCCTTCAAGTTCCATCTCTGGTCCATCAAATTCTCCAGATTTTCCTTTTGGAAGTGAAATGTCAATATCTGGCATTTTAAGATGTGGCATCTTGAATTTTCCTCCCTTTCCATCAATCTCCATATCTGGTGCATCAATATTTCCGGATTTTCCTTTTGGCAATGACATGTCTACTTTTGGCATTTTGAAGCCTGGCATTTTGAATTGACCACCTTCTCCTTTAATTTCCATCTCTGGTCCTTCAATCTCTCCACCTCCTCCTTTTGGAAGGGATATATCAAAATTGGGCAATTTCATATGAGGCATTTTCAATTTTCCTCCCTCTCTGTCAATCTCCATATCCGGTGCATCAATATTTCCGGATATTCCTTTTGGCAATGATATGTCTACCTTTGGCATTTTGAAACCTGGCATTTTGAATTTACCACCCTCTCCTTTAATTTCCATCTCTGGTCCTTCAATCTCTCCACCTCTTCCTTTTGGAAGGGATATATCAATATCTGGCATTTTAAGATGTGGCATCTTGAATTTTCCTCCCTTTCCCTCAATCTCCATATCTGGCGCACTGATTTCTCCAGATTGTCCTTTTGGAAGTGATATGTCTACACTTGGCATTTTGAATCTCCCTCCCTCTCCTTCAAGTTCCATCTCTGGTCCATCAAACTCTCCAGATTTTCCTTTTGGAAGTGAAATGTCAATATCTGGCATTTTTAGATGTGGCATCTTGAATTTTCCTCCCTTCCCATCAATCTCCATATCTGGTGCATCAATATTTCCAGATTTTCCTTTTGGCAATGACATGTCTACCTTTGGCATTTTGAATCCTGGCATTTTGAATTTACCACCCTCTCCTTTAATTTCCATCTCTGGTCCTTCAATCTCTCCACCTCTTCCTTTTGGAAGGGATATATCAATATTTGGCATTTTAAGATGTGGCATCTTGAATTTTCCTCCCTTTCCCTCAATCTCCATGTCTGGCGCACTGATTTCTCCAGATTGTCCTTTTGGAAGTGATATGTCTACACTTGGCATTTTGAATCTCCCTCCCTCTCCTTCAAGTTCCATCTCTGGTCCATCAAATTCTCCAGATTTTCCTTTTGGATGTGAAATGTCAATATCTGGCATTTTTACATGTGGCATTTTGAATTTTCCTCCCTTTCCATCAATCTCCATATCCAGTGCATCAATATTTCCGGATTTTCCTTTTGGCAATGATATGTCTACCTTTGGCATTTTGAAGCCTGGCATTTTAAATTTACCACCCTCTCGTTTAATTTCCATCTCTGGTCCTTCAATCTCTCCACCTCTTCCTTTTGGAAGTGATATATCAAAATTGGGCAATTTCATGTGAGGCATTTTCAATTTTCCTCCCTCTCCGTCAATCTCCATATCCGGTGTATCAATATTTCCGGATTTTCCTTTTGGCAATGACATGTCTACCTTTGGCATTTTGAACCCTGGCATTTTGAATTTACCACCCTCTCCTTTAATTTCCATCTCTGGTCCTTCAATCTCTCCACCCCTTCCTTTTGGAAGTGATATATCAATATCTGGCATTTTAAGATGTGGCATCTTGAATTTTCCTCCCTTTCCCCCAATCTCCATTTCTGGTGCACTGATTTCTCCAGATTGTCCTTTTGGAAGTGATATGTCTACACTTGGCATTTTGAATCTCCCTCCCTCACCTTCAAGTTCCATCTCTGGTCCATCAAATTCTCCAGATTTTCCTTTTGGAAGTGAAATGTCAATATCTGGCATTTTTAGATGTGGCATCTTGAATTTTCCTCCCTTCCCATCAATCTCCATATCTGGTGCATCAATATTCCTGGATTTTCCTTTTGGCAATGACATGTCTACCTTTGGCATTTTGAAACCTGGCATTTTGAATTTACCACCCTCTCCTTTAATTTCCATCTCTGGTCCTTCAATCTCTCCACCTCTTCCTTTTGGAAGGGATATATCAATATTTGGCATTTTAAGATGTGGCATCTTGAATTTTCCTCCCTTTCCCTCAATCTCCATATCTGGCGCACTGATTTCTCCAGATTGTCCTTTTGGAAGTGATATGTCTACACTTGGCATTTTGAATCTCCCTCCCTCTCCTTCAAGTTCCATCTCTGGTCCATCAAATTCTCCAGATTTTCCTTTTGGAAGTGAAATGTCAATATCTGGCATTTTTAGATGTGGCATCTTGAATTTTCCTCCCTTCCCATCAATCTCCATATCTGGTGCATCAATATTTCCGGATTTTCCTTTTGGCAATGACATGTCTACCTTTGGCATTTTGAAGCCTGGCATTTTAAATTTACCACCCTCTCCTTTAATGTCCATTTCTGGTTCTTCAATCTCTCCACCTCTTCCTTTCGGAAGTGATATATCAAAATTGGGTAATTTCATATGAGGCATCTTAAATTTTCCTCCCTCTCCGTCAATCTCCATATCCGGTGCATCAATATTTCCGGATTTTCCTTTTGGCAATGACATGTCTACCTTAGGCATTTTGAAACCTGGCATTTTGAATTTACCACCCTCTCCTTTAATTTCCATCTCTGGTCCTTCAATCTCTCCACCTCTTCCTTTTGGAAGTGATATATCAATATCTGGCATTTTAAGATGTGGCATCTTGAATTTTCCTCCCTTTCCCTCAATCTCCATATCTGGCGCACTGATTTCTCCAGATTGTCCTTTTGGAAGTGATATGTCTACACTTGGCATTTTGAATCTCCCTCCCTCTCCTTCAAGTTCCATCTCTGGTCCATCAAATTCTCCAGATTTTCCTTTTGGAAGTGAAATGTCAATATCTGGCATTTTAAGATGTGGCATCTTGAATTTTCCTCCTTTCCCATCAATCTCCATATCTGGTGCATGAATATTTCCAAATTTTCCTTTTGGAAATGACATCTCCACTTTTGGCATTTTGAAACCTGGCATTTTGAATTTGCCACCCTCTCCTTTAATTTCCATTTCTGGTCCTTCGATCTCTCCACCTCTACCTTTTGGAAGTGATATATCAACATTCGGCATTTCAATTTTGGGCATTTTTAATTTGCCTCCCTCCCCCTCGATGTGCAATTCAGGTGCATCAACATCACCAATTCCTCCTTTTGGTAGTGATATATCAACATCTGGCATTTTGATATTTGGCATTTTGAATTTGCCTCCCTCCCCCTCAATTCTTGTTTCATGTTTGACTTTTGGCAGAGCTATATCAAGATCTATTTTTGGTGCTGATATGTCAATACTTGGCATTTTGGGGATCTTCAAGTTTCCTTCATAACCTCTTATATCAGCCTCAGACACATCCACCTCAGCTTTGGGGAGTAACACTTCTCGCTCTGGTATCTTGGCACCAGACAATGAGATCTCCAATGATGGCATTTTGACCTTCCCTTTGGCATCTATATCAGCATCGATGTCTGTGTCCTTTGACCCAAACCTTGGCATGGAGAATTTAGGCATTTTGATTGTGACATCCGGTGCATGAAAGCTATTACTTCCTTCTATTCCACTATCCAGTGAGGCATCTATCTCACCCTCTGGTAATTTACCTTTAGACTTTTTAAACTTAGGGAATTTAAGCTTATATTTTGCTTTGTCTTCAGGACTTTCTATGTGGATACCTGGCTTTGAGATGTCAATTTTCCCCTTTTTTGTTTTGATGTCGATGTCTTTTGATAGATCTGAATCTTTTTTAGATAGTCCAAAAGTGGGCATTTTCATTTTGGGCTTTTTAACCTTGCCTTTTACTTTTACACCATCTATTACAACTGATGGTGCTCTGCCTTTACCTTCCACTTGTGGCGGACTGATTTTTATATCTGGTTGTGGGATATGTCCCTCTAGTTCAATGCCTCCACTCTTAGACTTTCCACCAAATTTAGGGAGAGAAAATTTGGGCATTTTGAGAGACACATCTGGTAAGTCAAAACTTGCTCCAGAGGATGGCCTCCCGCCCTCCGCTTTCAGTAGCTCCATCTCTTCCCTATCATCTCCTTTAGCTTTGGAGAGACCAAAGTCCAAGTCCACCTTCGGGGCAGATATGTCCACTGTTGGTAGTTTAACATTAGGTAACTTGATGGTTCCACTCATACCTTCTTGTCCACATGCTTCAACTTCCACACCCTGAGCTTTCACTTTTGGTTTTGTGATACCGCCTTTGAGGTTAATGTCCATGTCATCTTTACCTTCAATTTCAAATTTTGGCATGGTGGGCATTTTCAAATGGACACCAGGCATGTCGAAGCTTGCAGAAGAGTCAGGACTGCTAATATCCTTTGTGGAGCTTGCGTCTTTATGGCCACCAGGTAGGCTTAAATCAAGGTCAAATGTTGGTACGCTAATATCAAGAGATGGCATGTGTAACCCACCACTTTTTTTGACAGAAGTATCCACCTCTATTTCACCATGTCCTGACTTTTTGGGAAGTGAGATATCAATGTCTGGCATTTCAAACTTTCCACCTTTGACCTCAGGGCCTTCTGCTTTGACATCACCCTTGGGGAGTTTCATTTTTGGTAATGACATGTCCATCGTGGGCATTTGAAACTTTCCTCCTTTGACCTCAGGTCCTTCGATGTTGATTTCTTTTGACTTAATTTTTGGAAGAGAAATATCAAGTGAGGGCATATGAAACTTCCCCCCTTTGCTGCCATGCCCCTCAGCCTCAAAATTACCCTCTATTTTTCCTTTTGGAAGGGAAATATCAACAGAGGGCATATTCATTTTGCTGCCTTTCAGTTCGGGTCCCTCCACTTCTAAATCACCCTCAGGAAACTTCATTTTTGGTAGCGATACATCAAGTGTGGGCATGTGAAACTTCCCTCCTTTTCCAGAATGTCCTTCAATGTCCACCTCTGCCTCTGTTTTTATTTTAGGAAGTGAGAGGTCAATCTTTGGCATTTCAAACTTTCCACCTTTGACTTCAGGACCCTCGACTTCACCCTTAGAGAGCTTAATTTTGGGTAATGACATGTCAAATTTGGGCATTTGAAACTTCCCCCCTGCTCCTGCATCTCCTTCAGCATTGATATCACCCTCCACTTTTCCTTTAGGTAGAGAAATGTCAATCGTGGGCATATGAAACTTTCCTCCTTTGACCTCGGGTCCCTCTATGTCAACTTCACCCTCTTTTGGCTTCAGTTTTGGTAAGGATACATCAAACCTGGGCATTTGAAACTTTCCACCTCCTTTTCCAGAATGTCCTTCCATTTCAATTCCCCCCACTGTTTTTCCTTTTGGAAGTGAAATATCAATCTTTGGCATCTCAAACTTTCCACCTTTGGCTTCAGGACCTTCTACCTCAACTTCACCCTCTGGTAACTTAATTTTTGGAAGGGAAAAGTCAATAGTGGGCATATGCAATTTGCCTCCTGCTCCTGCATCTCCTTCAACATTGATATCACCTGCTGCTTTTCCTTTAGGGAGGGAAATATCAAGTGAGGGCATATGAAACTTGCCTCCTTTGCTATGTCCCTTAGCTTCAACATCTCCTTCCATTTTTCCTTTTGGAAGAGAAATATCTATTGTTGGCATTTGAAACTTCCCCCCTTTGACTTCAGGGCCTTCAAGACTGGCTTCATCCTCTGGTATCTTAATTTTTGGTAGTGATATATCGAATGCTGGCATTTGGAATTTGCCAGCTTTTCCAACATGTCCTTCAGTTTCAATTTCACCCTTTCCTTTAGGAAGGGAAATATCAATTGTTGGCATGTGAAACTTCCGCCCTTTCACTTCAGGTCCTTCAATGTTAATTTCCCCCTCTGTTTTTACCTTTGGAAGTGAAATATCAATCTTTGGCATTTCAAACGTTCCACCCTTGACTTCAGGAGTGTCTGTGTTGACTTCACCTTCAGGGAGTTTAATTTTTGGAAGAGCAATATCAAGTGAGGGCATGTGAAACTTGCCTCCTTTGCTGGTATGACCTTTAACTTCAGCACCTCCTTCCATTTTTCCTTTTGGAAGAGAAATATCCATCTTGGGCAAGTGAAACTTTCCACCTTTGACCTCAGGCCCCTCTATTTTGACTTCAGCCTGTGGTAACTTCTTCTTTGGTAGAGAGATGTCAAACTTGGGCATCTTAAACTTCCCTCCCTTACTGCCATGGTTGATATCTCCCTCTAGTTTCCCTTTTGGGGGAGAAATATCAATTGTGGGCATATGACATTTGCCGCCTTTCAAATCAGGTCCTGATAATTCTATGTCACCTTCTGGTGACTTCATTTTGGGAAGAGAGATATCAAGTTTTGGCATTTGGAAATGTCCCCCTTTTCCAGACATTCCCTCAGTATCAATCTCTCCTTTTCCTTTGGGAAGTGAAAAGTCTATTTGTGGCATGTGGAAGTTTCCCCCTTTGACTTCAGGTCCCTCTATTTCCACTTCTGCTCCTGACGACCTCATTTTTGGAAGAGAAAAGTCAATAGTGGGCATGTGAAACTTCCTTCCTGCTCCTGCATCACCTTCAACATTGATATCACCCTCTGCTTTCCCTTTAGGGAGGGAAATGTCAACTGTGGGCATATGAAACTTTCCTCCCTTGACCTCGGGTCCCTCGATGTCGACTTCCCCTCCTGGTGTCTTCATTTTAGGAAGAGACATGTCAAGTGAGGGCAATTTGAATTTGCCTCCTTTTCCAGAATGTCCATCAATTTCAATGCCCCCCTCTGCTTTTCCTTTTGGCAGAGATATATCAAGACTTGGCATTTGAATTTTACCACCCTTTATTTCAGGTCCCTCCAAATTGATGTCACCTTCTGGATGCTTCATTTTTGGCAAGGAAATATCAAATGAAGGCATTTTAAATTTGCCTCCTTTCCCAGAATGCCCCTCAATGACTGTTTCTCTTTCAATTTTTCCTTTTGGTAATGAAATATCGATTTGGGGCATCTCAAATTTTCCGCTTATAATTTCAGGTCCCTGCAAATTAACATCACCATCAGTTGTCTTAATTTTTGGGAGAGAAATGTCAAATGTTGGCATGTGGAACTTGCCTCCTTTACTGCCATCTGCTTCAATGTCAATATCTCCCTCTGTTTTACCTTTTGGAAGTAAAATGTCTACTTTTGGCATATGGAACCCGCCTTTGACTTCAGGTCCTTCTAGAGTCATGTCACCCTCTGGCGACTTGATTTTTGGAAGAGAAATGTCGAAAGCTGGCATTTTAAACGTCCTCCCTTCCCCCATATCCAGACGTTCAACATCCACATCAGATGATCCAATGTTTGGTAATGAGATGTCAAGTTTTGGCATGGAGATGTTCGGCCCCTTAAAACAGGGTCCCTCCACCTCGTCTGGCACTCTATGCCCTGTGTCCAGTTGCAAATCGATGTCAGGCACAGATATGTCAATGGCTGGCATTTTAATTCCAGACAGCCCTGTTTTTATCCCAGGGAGTGAGACATCCTCTGAACCCTTTCCTTTTGGTAAAGAAATGTCAACAGTTGGCATTTTAATCTTTGGACCTTTCCCTGAGGCTTCTATACCCTCTATGTTTCCCTCTACCTTAGGGCTGGTGATGCCCAGCTTAGGAAGAGATATCTCTATGCCACCCTTCAGGCCCTCCCCATATTTGATCTTTGCCTCTGGTGCCTCAATCTCACCCTCAACGCCTCCCTTTCCCTTTGGCAGAGTTAAGTCTAAATCTACCTTTGGAGCTGTTATGTCAATAGTTGGCATTTTCAGCCCAGTCTTTTCACCACCTTCAGTAACCTTCATATCACCATCAATTTCGTCAGAGTGACGGGAAAGTCTGACTTTTGGTAATTTCAGCTTTGGCATCCTTATCTTAGTGTCTCCACTGTCAACATTGAATTCACTATCAACTTTGGGACTATCAAACCCAATATTTGGAATCTTAACTTTAATACCACCCTCTCCTTTCCCTTCAACGTTGGGTGAAGTTGCATCCACTCTCGCTGAGGGCATTCCTAATGAAAACTCAACATCAGGGGGGTTAAACCTTATCCCCTCCTTCTCTTTCACTTCCAGTTGCTTTAAGTCAACTTCCTTGTTTCCAGATAGCAAACTGAATTCCACTGAGGGTGGCCTAAATTTGACATCAGGTGGTTTGAGCTCCATGGATCCTAATGACAAGGCTGGATCCGATTTTGTCTTTTTTGTTTTGGGGAAATTAAATCCAAACTTGGGGCCTTTTCCTTTAGCTTTGACTTTAGCTCCAGACACGTTCGGCAGGGACACATTTGCCTGTCCCTCTTGCTTTGTTGAGTCGACTCCCACTGTAGCTGCTGCAGCCCCCTTCGCTCTCATCCTAGGAAACCTGATCTTCGATTTCTTCCTCCCGGCTGCGGCCACTCCTCCATGCTGTCCAGCTCCCTCTACGGAAGCTTTCCCATCCTTCCTCAGCTTGAATTTGGGGAGGGCAAACTCCACATCAACGGGACTGGGCTCCAGCCTGGAAGGCGATCCCTCAATCTCTAAGTCTTCTCCGGCTTTCCCTTTCTTGTTCTCCTTCAGCCTCTTCAGTCCAAAACGTCCTCCTCTCTTCTTCTTCACCTTAAAAGGCTTGATGCTCTTGACGCTCTGCAACACAGATTCAAATAAGGGTTAACCAGCTGTGACCAGAGTTCAAATGAATCTTACACCAATGTGCCGTATTCATATTCAGGTTCAGATTTCACTGTCAAATCAGCAGTTATGTAGGGCACAGATACTGTCATAGCCTAATGTACCATTTTTTGCATCTTGGCTTTGGGTCCTTTCAGTTCCACGCGGGCATCTCCAGGATGTGTGGTGACATCAGTGCCAGGTACCGTCCTCTTCAAGAAGAAGGAGACTTTGTAAGGCTCTGCACATTGCAAGATCTTCAGGGCATCCTCATACTTCACATTGTCAAAGTAGACTCTTGCACTGAGCAACTGATCTCCTGTAAGAACACCAATCAGCCAAACACAAGTTAATAGGCAGAGCACAACTTAAATATAGAACAGGATGAAAATATCAAAGGCTCAGAGTAGTGATTCTCATTTTGGAATGGAAAGGACAGATATGAAAAGGGAATAAAAGTATTTCGATGATAATATTTTATTGACACATAATTCATAGGTACAGCAGACCAATGACCATGATAGGTAGATGGAATTACAATAAATGAAACCATGCTATGGATCTGCAATCTTACTACAATTGTCACAAGGACTGAGAAGAAGCAGGAGGGGGAAGGAGGGAGAGACTTAAAGGGATATTCCACTCAAAATACAATTTCACTACATATTCAACAGTTTTCTCTAATAATTGTATTAAAAATATACATTTTCAAACATTCAGTGTCATCTTTCTCTTCACCTTTCTCTCCTTCCCAAGCAAGAGGTGCCTATGGTAATACTGTCTAAGCCCAAAATGGCTACAATATGCAGTATACTGTAAAAGTATACTTTTGTATAACTATCTTAAAAACTGTCGGGATTAACCAAATACAGCCATGGTAAGTGGAAAATCATGTCAAATTGTATTTTGAGGGGAATATCCTTTGAAGAAAAATAGGCCCTGTGAAGATCGATACTAATGTGATACAGATACAGTTGGAAGATAGGAGCCGATTTCAAGGAATGCATTTTCCGAAGTTATGCATTATTTGGAATGGATTCATATGGAAGTACAGTTTACTACCCTCCTCTCTCCCATTTCTTTTCAAAATAAACACCCACACAAACATCCAGCAACTTATAATTCTTCCAACTCTAATGTCTCCTTCCAGTTACCTTGCTGGAGGCTGAGATGCTTGGCTGCTGGGGAGTCTTTAAGCACATCCTTCACGAAGATGCCTCGCTCCCCTCCACCTGTCACACTGTAGCCACTAGCTCCAGCCTCCGCCTCGGTCTCCACCACCACCTCCACCAGCTCTGAGGCAGCGTTCTCCTCCTGCACAGTGAAGACCAAGGAAGAGTACCACATCATCACATTTTAACCATTTAGAAGATGCTTTTATCCAAAGCGACTTACAATTAGAGATTTACAGGGACAGTCTCTCTGGAGTAACTTAGGGCTAGCTGCCTTACTCAAGGGTACACTAGTGTCAGGTTGGGGATCGCTCTACTGTTGAGCGACCCTTTGGCGCCCCCTTTGATGTGTATTGGTTCTCTGTCTGTCCTAATTGTCTGTGATTGTTAACAGCTGTGAGTGATTGTCTTGGTCTATTTATATCCCCCTGTGTTTTCCCTCTGTGTCGGTTGTTCACTTTACGTTGTGTTGTGTGTGGTGCGTGTCCTCTGTTGTAATACAGTACTTTTACCCTGGATGGCGCTATGTCGTATACCACCTGTGTTGTAAACAGTGAAGTAGTACTTCCGGTTTCCTCTGTTGTGTTGTATGTCGTTGGTTCACGTGCTATGTTAATAAAACTCCGGTAAACGAACAATAGGTTATGGGCCCAGGTCGACGCTAAAAGCTTTTTTTTACACGGAGATTTGTGTGATATAAACAGTGTTGTGGGATTACACAATGGAAGATAAGCTGTTTATTGAGAGGCTGAGCGGACCAGAGAACTGGGCAACATGGAAGTTTCAGTTGGAACACTTGCTTAAAGCTAAAGGACTATGGGGTATGCTAACGGAGACAGACACGCTAGCCGCGGATGCTAACGCACAAGTACAAGCTGAGTTCGCAAAACGAAAAGAGAAGGCATTCTCTATGGTGGCGCTAAATGTGAGTACAACCCAGTTATACCTGATAACAAGCTGTCAGACTCCCAAAGAGGCGTGGACCACGCTGAAAGGTCATTTTGAGAGAGACACTTTGGCAAACAAACTGTTCCTTAAGAAAAAATATTTCCGATGTGAAATGAAGGAAGGAGACCGTTTAACTGAGCATTTAAAACAAATGAAGGAGTTGACTGATCAGCTATCAGCAATAGGAGCTGTGATTGAAGAAGAAGACAAAATTGTAACACTTTTGGGTAGCTTGCCACCAAGTTATGCTACAATTGTCACTGCACTAGAAACAAAGATTGACAATCTGACACTGCAGTTTGTTCAGCAAGCATTAATAAATGAAGAGCAAAAGCGAGTGAATGCAAATGTTAACTCATCAGGTACATCAGGTGGTGCATCAGCCATGTCATCACAATGTCGGGGAAATGTGCAGGATAACTCCAAGTTAGTGGGAGCAGAAAGGCCAAGCACGTGGAGATGTTACAAATGTGGGAAAGAAGGCCATATTAAGCGTGACTGTCCAAGCTTAAAAAGTTTTAAGAAAACCCACAAGGCCAAAAGCATGATGTGTGACTATGATGAGGATTCATCTGAAAGTGCCTTTGTAGCCAGAGAGACAAACCTGACCGACAGACCACAACAGGTGGAATGGTTAATTGATTCTGGAGCATCAAAGCACATGACATGTGATAAAGAAGTGCTTCAAGACTACCAGCAATTCTCAAAAGCACAGTCTGTGAAACTTGGTGACGGCAGGGTAGTGGACGCCCTGGGAATTGGAAATGTCAACATGAAAATGACTTTCAAGTTAAGTAAAGTAAAGAATGTCACAATGTACGACGTGCTGTATGTTCCGAAGCTATCTGGGAATCTATTCTCAGTGGGAGCAGCTACCAAAAAGGGAAATACAGTACAGTTCAGGAAGTCTCGCTGTTACATACGTGGAAAAGATGGTACTCTTCGAGGAATGGGAACACAAAGAGTTGACGGGCTATATCAGCTGGATGTTGAAGGAAGTTCATCTGTCTGTCATAGTGCGTCAGTAGCAGCCAGCCTGTGGCACCAGCGCCTTGGTCACACCACCAAGCTGAAGGAACTAAAAGATCTGGTGAACGGAGTGGACTTCTCTGCAGAGAAAGAGGTTCCCTTCTGTGAAGGATGTGTGGAAGGCAAGCTGGCTAAAAAGCCATACAAGTCGATTGGAGGAATCCGGTCCAAACGCAAGATGCAGCTGATTCATAGTGACGTCTGTGGTCCCATGCAGACTGAATCTATAAGTGGAGCAAAATATTTTGTGACTTTCATTGATGATTATTCAAGATGCTGCAAGGTATACTTTCTGAAACAGAAGAATGAGGTCTTAAACAAATTCAAGGAATTTGAGAAAACATTCTCAAATGAGTGTGGGCAGAGCGTCACAAGACTGAGAACAGACAATGGTGGTGAGTACACATCAAAGGAGTTTCAAGAATATTTGAAGACTCAAGGCATCCACCATGAAATGACTGTACCTCACTCACCACAGCAAAATGGTGTTGCAGAAAGGAAGAATAGGACATTAGTTGAAGCAGCTAGAAGCATGCTGTCACATGCTAAGTTGCCAAAGATGTACTGGGCAGAGGCTGTAGCCACCGCAGCTTACATACAGAACAGGCTGCCTACGTCTGTCCTGAAGCAAGAGACACCCTACAAGAGATGGTGTGGAAAGAAACCTGACATGAGCCACATGAAGGTGTTTGGCTGTGTTGCTTATGCACATATCCCAGATGAAGAGAGAAGGAAGCTGGACAAAAAGGCTGTGAAGCTTCGTTTCGTGGGATATGCAAACAATGCCAAGGGCTATCGCCTGTATGATGAAGAGAAAAGGAGGATTCTAATCCGTCGTGATGTCATCTTTGATGAATCAAACTTCAACTGGAAACAGGAAGCAAAAGTACCCTGCTCAGAGAACGAGACAACCATTGAAACACAAGATGATGAGGTCATTGTCGATAGCACTGTCAGAACAAGCTGCAGAATCAGAAATGCTCCAAGGAGATATGGATATGATGAGTTTGCTGATACAGTGACTGTTGATCATCATGCCAATATGTGTCGTGTGACAGAGCCAATCACACTGAAAGAAGCAATGGTGAGTCCTAATGCAAAGGAATGGCAGCAGGCGGCTGATTTGGAATATGAGTCGCTGCTGGAAAATGAGACATGGGACTTAGTGGATTTACCAAGAGAGAGAAAGGCAGTAGGATCAAGATGGGTGTTCAAAGTCAAGCGTCATCGTGATGGACGAGTGGAGAGATACAAATGCAGACTCGTCGCCAAGGGCTACTCACAGCTGTATGGTGCTGACTATGACGAAACGTTTTCACCAGTGGTACGATTCACCTCCATTCGTACATTACTGTCCTTTGCTATTCAAAACAATCTACATGTGCACCAGATGGATGTCGTAACTGCATTCCTTAATGGACACCTGGAAGAAGAAATCTACATGGAGCAACCAGAGGGCTACATCAAACCAGGGCAAGAACACCTGGTGTGCAAACTGAAGAAATCTATCTATGGACTGAAGCAGTCTCCTCGCTGCTGGAGCAAGGCTTTCACAGGGTTCATGATGGAAATTGGATTCAAACAGAGCACATCAGACCCCTGTGTGTTTGTGAGATCAAGGCAAGAACTTGAGATACTCGCAGTTTACGTGGATGATCTCATTCTGATAACAGAGTCGACTGAGAGCATGAACGAGCTGAAAATTGCTCTCAAGGAGCGCTACAAGATGAAAGACATGGGTGAGCTGTCCTATATCCTGGGCATCTCTGTGATCCAAGATAAAGAAAAGAAGTGTGTTGTCCTTCATCAGAAGCATTACATTGAAGCCATACTTCAGAAATATGGAATGGATAATGCAAATCCTGTAGCAACTCCTGCCGATGTCAATGTCAAATTGAGGAAAAGTGATGGTGTCAGTAAGCCAGTGCACCAACATACCTATCAGTCAATGGTAGGAAGTCTGCTGTTTGCTGCAATGGCCACACGAGTCACGACCAGACATAGCTCAAGCAGTGAGTGCTGTGTCAAAGTTCAATGCAAATCCCGATGCTGCACATCTGACTGCTGTGAAGAGGATACTTCGATACTTGAAAGGGACAGTGAACCTTGCTCTCAAGTATGAGCAGTCAGACTCTGGAGCTTTGATCGGATTCGCAGATGCTGACTGGGCTGGTGATCAGGATGACCGCCGCTCAACAACAGGCAACATATTTCTACTGGGTGGAGGAGCAGTGAGCTGGCTCAGCAAGAAACAGGCAACCGTTGCACTGTCAACAGCAGAAGCTGAGTACATCGCACTCAGTCAAGCGGCTCAAGAAAGTGTCTGGCTGAGACGATTACTGAGTGATCTCGGAGTGGAGGCTACGTCCACAGTGATCCTGGAAGACAACCAAGGAGCCATCGCAATCGCGAAGAATCCCGTGAACCACTCCAGGACTAAACACATAGACATTCGCTACCACTACATCCGTGAATGTGTGCAGAATGGACAAATAGAACTGCAATATTGTCCAACAAATGACATGAAAGCGGACATCTTTACCAAGCCACTGACGAAACAGAAGTTTGAGTATCTTAGGAGAGAGATTGGACTTTTCTTTGTTTAGGTAGAGTGGTTGTTTGTGCTTGACAGGTGAACGCCGAACGCTGCCTAGTCAAAGCAAGTTTGAAAACATGTGAAAAAGAGTTCCAGTTAAAGCAATGTATAAAGGAAGCAAGTTTGAAAAACATGTGAAAAAGAGTTCCAGTAAAAGCAATGTTAAGTTTTGTTGTTGTTGTTGTTTAAAGAATTTTGTTCTTGACATTTTTTGTGAAGGAGAGCACGGCTCTGTAATATTATTTAAGGGGACTTAATGCCATTGTAAAATTAAGTGGGAGTGTTGTAATACAGTACTTTTACCCTGGATGGCGCTATGTCGTATACCACCTGTGTTGTAAACAGTGAAGTAGTACTTCCGGTTTCCTCTGTTGTGTTGTATGTCGTTGGTTCACGTGCTATGTTAATAAAACTCCGGTAAACGAACAATATCCTCATAGCCTTATCGCTCCTCGTGTGCCTAGGAGATAAGTACCTTATGACTATTGTAAGTAGTTTGCATTGCCATATTATATTGACGGCGTTTTGGGAGACAATAGCCAACTCCCCTTTTGTTTTGTTGTTTTTGATTTGTATTATTATTTACGCATTCATCTGAGACTTGCTTTCTCCTCTTTTGTTTCATTGCTTACTGTGCGGTTTATTATTCATGTTGCTCAAATAAAGAGTACCTTTATTTTGAATCATATCCCTGCATCGATCTATTCTGTTCTGCTCTGCACCTGGGTCCAAATACATTGACTAATCGTAACACACTAGTGGTGGTGTTCCCAGGTGGGATTTGAACTCATGACCTTCTGATCATGACCAGTCCATCTCACTATCCACTAGGTCAAAGCTACCACTACCCCACCATCACATACTGTAAGTCGCATAACTCCAATAAGGCAATGAAAATAGAAATATGTTGATGTTATTTTCCACTAGGAATGCACGTGAGCAAAAAAAGTCTTTCAGAAATTGGTCGTCATTGGACAGAAAAGGGCAAGAGTTTATTAATGTGATATTATTAGTTGTAATCGAAAGATGTTGTTTCTTGACTCTTACCGCTGCCTGGCCTTCTGCTGAGGAGTCCATCTCTGCTTGGGCCAATTGGCACGTCTCTTTCAAATGGCTTCTCTTCAGACTCAGCACTTGCTTCAGCTCTGCGTGGAGTTTCTCCTTCTGAACCTGAAACATATATACAGTATATCTCATTTAGCTGACAGTTTTACCCAAAGCGACTTAAATTGCAGTGAGTGCATACATTTTTCAGAATATATATATGGTACCAGCAGGAATCAAACCCACAACCTAAGCATTGTTAGCACAATGGTCTACCAACAGAGCCACAGAGGACCATGGAACAAAGAGGAAGAATAGTAGTTATGTGGTCTCTGTATTGTCTGGCAATACCACGGTTGTGGGTTCAATTTCAGCCTGCGCCACATACTGAACATATTAAGTCTAATTCTTGGATAATAATGTTAACGATCAAGTTATTAAGAGGGATTGCACCCCAAATGAAGGAGATACTGTGAGTGTGTGTGTGTGTGTGTGTGTGTGTGTGTGTGTGTTTCAGTCAACTGGTTTGTGTGCTAGCAGCAGCCATCCCTGACCCCCTACACACACTAAAGCACAATGACACAGCTTAACCCTGCTGCTGAGGTCATTTTCCCTTAGTCTGTTCTCAACACATAAACATTCATTCATATTTGCCCAAGCTCAGCAGGGATGTCTCTGTTTTCATACAATGAGGAACGCAACAGTTGACCCCTTGTAAGGGCTCCTATGAAACTATGGGCAGGTGCTTGGAACTAGGACAGGTTGTAAACACTGGCCCAATGCATGGGACTGTTAGGGGGAGGGTAAGGGGGACCATGTCTCAATGCAAAAACTAACTGACTAAAATATCTGTGCAGTACTTCCATTTCCCCAACCAAAAATATCCATATGAAATGTCAATATGAGTGACGCAATTTTAAAAACGAAGTGTGTTAATAATGTGTCACTAGCATATTTCTGCAAAGTACACAAAAAAGTACACTTAAAGGACTTCACAATAAAGGACACTTTTTATTTTGAGTATATTATTTATGCTTTTAATCTGTATTTTAAATACACTTTAAAACGTACACTTAGACTTTTGTTTCACTTGGGTACCTAATTAAGAGAGGACCTATACAGTTTGATGTTTGTTTCCTTTAGTGATTTGAGGATGTTTTTTTCTAAATAATAATAATTTTAAAAATTATAATAATAGATAAGCAGCATCCACTCACCACTCTCTCTGGGCTCTCCTGCTCATCAGACGAGGCGCTGTGGTGAGGGTTGGCGTGGGGGGCGGTGGGAGGCCTGTCCGAGGAGGACGACCGCCTCTTGTCTTTTACCTGTTTCAGTCACCAATTTAGCAGATCAATCAATAATACCACTGCCAGACACTCAGAGTTGTGTGTTCTAGATCAAAGTTAAAAATGGTGGCTACTCACAGCTGCTTCTTTGGCCTGGGTAAAAACATGACTTTCGTCCAATTCTCTGTCAGAGTCTGAAAAGAACATGAGGTTATGTCATTGACTTATTATGCACTTGTCATAAGACAGACAGACATAATTCAACATTATCATCAACATACAATGGGACTCGCACAAATGGACCCACCACTACTGCATTGTAATCATATAATAAATGTGACTGTTACAACATACAGGACTGAAATATAACTATATACCAATAAACTCTCAATAACATTTATGAAGAGAAAATGGTCTCAGATAATTATCGAAAGCTTTATACACATGGATTTCCAACCTTAGTGAAGAGGTTGTCAGACTGGGATGCATTGGAATGACACTCTTGGAATTCTTTCCATGGTCTTAAATGCCTGCCAACCTACCCAAACCCCTAAGCCCCTCATCTACCATGTGATACAATTCTGACTTCATGTGATCACCTCTTGATCAGTCTTGGTATGTGTAAGTGTGTGTGTGTGTGTATGTATATATATATATATATATATATATATATATATATATATATATGTGTGTATGTACATGTGTCCATGTGTGTGTATGTGTGTGTTTGTGGACATGTGACCACGTGTGTGTGTGTATGTGTGTGTGTGTGCATATGTCTGTGTTTGCGCATGTCCGTGTGTGTGTGTGTGTGTGTGTGTGTGTGTGTGCGTGCGTTGATTGTGAAGGTAAAGAGTATTCAGTGTCAGCGTAGCTCTCATGCCTGTACGGGCAGTGTCAGGTGTCTGGAATCTCAGCAGGTCACGGGAACACATTACTGAGATTCAGGGCACTCCTTCACAGGACGGTTAAACTTTGACAGCATGGACACAACATGTACATCGAACATAACATGCTTAATGTTTTGAAATATTGCAATAAACATATTGTGGCATACCCACCTGTTTAAGCCTAGAAGACTATGAAAAAACTAAATGAATCAAGCAAAGTCAATAATAAATATTAGTGAATACAGCCCATACTACTAAAATCCATTTAACTTAATGACCTGTCTTATTACCTTACCTGTCGTATTTGATGATTTATTATTGAATGTACAGTATTACCGTTGCTACGTATTGTTTTAATCTGTGATGTTATTTTATCTTTTCAGGAAACCTTTTTATAACTGGCGAGGGACTATGGATGAAAATTAGCCTTCTGGCTAAATTTGGCGTATTTACATTTTTAATGTTCATTAATATGCATTGCCCCTTTACAAAAAAAATAAACATAGAGGATGACGGTTGCGATCCAGACGTGTGAGTGAAAAAGGCAGCTGCCTTCCAGCACCCCCTGGTCTGTCCAGAGGAGGGGAGGGCGCAGGAGTGTTCCACATAGCTCAGTGTCTTTATATAGAGCCCGCTGTGGCCCACATCTGCATGCTTACTATTGACCTATAAGGCGAGGGTCCCTCTGTATTCCACATGTCTTTCAGATGTCATATTTTAAGATCAAGATGATTGTTCTGGACAGGGTGAACTGTTTCTGTATGTTTGAGCTTATTAAGTTTGCTGTTTGAAGGTCAGCTTTGCTAATGCCCCTAAAACACTTTGTTTGACCAAACCGTGAACCTGAACCAGCCAGTGTAAACCTAACATGTTACCATTATTAGGTTATGCCTCCATTAGATTATATGGGGGAGTGCAGTCAGGACACTCAAGTCAGTTGAACCATTTATTGCATTCAAATGGTAACACGTTTCAGACGATCACACAGTACTCTCACAGCCACATAGCTGTGTCACAACTCTTCAATGCTATGGAGGAGTGTAAACATGACTGCTTTTTTTGGTTTTCTAAAATGTGTTTTTTAGGGCATTTCTGGTTTATTGGGATAGAGACAGTAGAGATTGACAGGAAGGATGAGTGAGAGGACAGGCAGGACAGGTCGATGGCCGGAATCGAACCAGGGACCCTGCATTTACGTGGCATGCGCCTTCGGGAGCTATGCCGCCCAGGCGTCCCCAACTTGTCAGCAGACGGACAGCTACATGGTTCGGCCTAGAGTGCCATGCCTGAACTAATGCTGCCTCTGTTTAATAGACAATGAAGTAGTGTTTCACCATCTCATGTCATGTCATCTCATCCCATCTCAGGCCAGGAGGTAACGTAAGACCACTGGGCACTGGATAGGAATGGGATCTTGTGATGGTGTGGTTTTGTTGTGCCAACATGAACTCGAAAGTCCTGAAACTGATATTAGGAGTCATCTAATCCCACATCAAAACATGTATAATCCAATTAGAAGAGAACATGTTTATGGTTAGATTTTCTTCGGACTGGTGCCTCAGACAATTGCCTTGATGGACGTACTGTACATTTTGAAATACAAACACACACTTGATATGACATCTAAGCATAGACTACACCTATCCTTTAGAATTATAGGGTGTTTGATACTATAATTATGTATTTCTGATTAAATGAACATGCATGTTAAAGTGCAAAGTAAACTAGTAAGTACTAGCACGTGTGTTGCACACACATTCATATGGAAAGGTTTCAAAGACATGCTTTTAGCAGGGGTCTCTCAGGATACTAACAAAGACACAGTGAGTATGTTTACATGCATGCAATACACTAGGATTATTACCGTACTCTGAATAAGACAACATTTAGATTAAGAAGTTTGTATGATCTGCAAAAATAAATATTCCCCTATCTCTAATATCTCTATTTACATTCACCTGGTGCATACATCGATTAGTGGGTGAAGAAATGGAATCGTACACTCACCGAACACTTTATTAGGAACACTATACTAATACTGGGTAGGGCCTCCCTTTGCTCTCAAAACAGCATCAATTCAAGATGTTGGAAACATTCCTTTGAGATTGTGGTTCATGATGACATGATTGCATTATGCAATTCCTGCAACTTTTTCACGTGCAATCTCCCGTTCTACTACATCCCAAAGGTGTTCTATTGGATTCAGTTCCGGTGACTGGGAAGGCCACTGAAGAACACTGAACTCATTGTCATGTTCATGAAACCAGTTTGAGATGACTTTTGCTTTATGACATGGAAGTAGCCATTAGAAGGTGGGTATATTGTAGGCATGAAGGGATCATGCGCATACTCAGCAACAATACTCAAATAGGCTGTGGCATTCAAGCGATGATTGATTGGTATTTGGTGGTACACTCAAAGTGTGCCAAGAAAACATTCCCCACACCATTCCCCACGTAAATTATTTACACCACCTGAATGAATGAAAAGGTGTACAGGGTCTCCTAATAAAGTGTTCGTGAGTGTAGATTCCCGGTACTTTTCATCAAGGCTTTTATTGACCGAAGACTGCTTTCAAAGTTAGGAAACTAACAACTTATTTAGCAATTTGGGTGAACTACCCCTTCAACCTTTAACCCCTTACTCCGAAGTGGCAGGGAAATCATTCTTACTGGGGCTTGAAATACAGGAGATAAATCTACAGTTGCCATCGTATTGACATGAAAAATGACATCTTTATACTGTTGAAGACCCATCTCTTCAGGTTACATCTTGACTGTCCATCCTAAAGACCTCTTCATCCCCACAACAGTTTCTCTACTGTAAATACAGTTTTCTTTATTTTTTAAAATTCTTTCTTCTTCTAGCATTGTGATTGCCAATGACCCCTAGCATAGCTTTGTCTAGATTAGTCCTAGCATAGATTTGTTTTTCTTATGATGACTGATGTATAGATGATTCACTTACTTAGACAAATGTACCTGTTGCAAGTTGCTTTGGATAAAGGCGTCTGCTAAATGTCTAAAGTGTACATGTAATGTAAACATGCTTTTAGGTTACTGTAACTCTGACGTAGAGCCTAGTCATAGTGCAGACACACTGGACAGTTACAGATCTGCAGCATGGATAATGCTAACCTTGTTGGTGCTAATTCAATGAGTGTCACAAGACCCAGGAGAGGGAAACCCCAATGCGAATGCTGCTATTCTATGCTATTACAGTTATAAATTACACAAATTGATGTGCTCCAACACTATATCATAAAAGAACATCAACATTTATAGTACAATTTACTCTACATTTAAAGTACAATCAAGGTATAAAATTCACTCAAGTTAATAGGCTATATTGGTGTAATGTTTTATACAAACATGACCATTTAAAACAGTTCAAAGTCTGAACAAATTATAAACAAGTCAAACACAACTTTTCTGCTATAAGCATTAGCATTACCATTCGTGCCTGAACCAGGGGAGGCTGTTGGAGGTAGAAATCAGAGGATGGACTCATTGTTATGAATGGAACGGAGTCATGAATGGTATTGCACAAAGAGGGTAAAGACCAGAAGGAACAACCCAAACCAGCCTTGGGACCCAATGAGAGAAACTAATAAATCATCCAAACCTATGTTAGACACTGAGAAAAGGTCACAGCTGAATTTGTGTTAATTCCCTGTTTACCAGCGGACAATGAGGGGAAAGCCCTCTTCTGCATAGCTGGCATTCCCAGAGAAGGTCTATGATTTGGCACAACGACCTTCACCACTACAGTGCTGTTTTTGTTGTTGTTGTTGTTGTTGTTGTTGTTGTTGTTCCATAAGGCATACATAGGCCTACTGTATACCCCTTAGCTAGTGCATGGCCCCAGATCTGTATGTGCTTTAGCCAACTCATCTGACATTCTTTGTCATGCCATGCTAACGAGAGGAGTTGGCTAACATAAGCATGTGTAGACCAGACCAGGGGGTGTATTCCATCAACCTTGCTAAATGAAATCCAGGCTTATTTATTTACTCGCGAGACTTATCCAAATAAACCTGGATTTTTGTATAAATCTCGCAAACTTTTACAAAATAAGCCTGGATTTTCCTTTAGCGACATTGATGGAATACTGAGGCTACCTCACCCCAGCATCTTTTCTAGCATCATGAAAGAGAGAGCTCAAATCCAGTGGCATTAATCCTAGTCAGTTCTATTCTTTACAAACAGTTCTGTTTATAAGAGCCACCATACAGCAATTCAATCAGGTTTTACTGTGATGCCTTTCTGCTTTAAATTGGAAGTCAATCAGCATCCATCACATTACTCTGATGGTAGGCACAGTGCATTCGTGTCCAACCTGTGCCTGCAGTGCCCTGAAGATCAGGAAAAAATAGGAGCTAGACACAGGTAATTATCCCACCATACTGGGAAACTGATATGAGCTGTATGTCTTATGTCTTTCTCAACTCCTGGTCCTGCAATACCGTTCGAGGGTTGCACATTTTGGGTCCAGCCGAGCACTACCTCACCTGATTCAACGATTTGGCCGATGATGCATGGAGTAGTTGAATCAGATGTGCTAGTGCTGGACTGGAATAGAAATGTGCAACCCTGGGAACTGGAGCTGAGAAATACTGATGCCAATACTGACGCCATGATATACTCTCAGAGCCTGAGGAGACTGAGATCAAATGTTTCACCCACTAAGATGTTTATCTCTGGAGAGGAGCATGGGAGCTGAAGTTCTGCCCTCAAGAGTGTCTTGTCCTTGGAAAACCGAAGAAGGAGGAATTAGTTACACCCAATGACACAGGAAATACCTCTTTGTAAACAGGAAACCGGGATATTTCTGTGAGATACTGTATGTAGTCAACATGGAGAGGAAGACACAACTCTTCTCTGACATGATGATCCATTTAAATGTCTCTCTGTTGAGTCATTCATGTATTTTATGATACTTGAACCTCTGGTTGTCTGCCTGGGTTTGCATAAGAATACGTTTGGACCTATGTCAAACTCAGTTTGGTAGCGACTCTAGCGAGTCTCCCTAGCTTCCTCCAAATCGGCCAACCACCTCTTGACCTTACTACCTGCCCACAGCTCAAGAAACCAGTCACCAGGAAGCTGTCATAATCAGTCTTGCTAACTGTGTTGTCACACATATTCAGGATAGGGCCTCTGTGAGACTACTGTATAGTATAGCCAAGACTACCACACTTTCCCTAGGTGAAAATACTCAGGGCCACTTGCAACGTCACTCACATTTTGGTGACTAAGTTGATGTAACTTCCTTGGGCTACACATTTCATAACAGCGGTGGAGTATAAACCACAGATAAGGGCTTGAGGTGAGTTAATGGGAGTATGTTGTAGCGTTTGCTGTCCGAGTAAAACTAGTTCACATTGCAAGGAACAAAGTTTGTAATGTGCCACATTTGTTTGGCACTCGAAAATGCCACTCTAGCATTTCTAGCAAATGCACACTCTCTAGCATCTCTGGGCATTTAATATGTTTGAACTTGGCATGACCCAGTTAGTTCAATTAGTTAAAAAAAAAATACTATATATATATACTACTATATATATATATTAGTTAAAAACTGTTTTGTTTTTTTGTTCCCCAATCACTCCCAGTGTTTTTTTGTTTGCAGTGGCTGAAGTTAGTTGAAGTTAGTAGTGACTATTTAAACCTATTTATAAATCAAACTGAGTTTACTCTTAATCTTGTCAGAATACACTGCCTTGGTAATAAACCAGGGAAGCTACCAAAATTCTGTTACTTAAACGGTATTTGTACAGTATCGTCCCACTTTCAGGCCAAGCTGAATCCCCAACGTTAAGAGGGTGAGGGGTTATAACTGGTACACATTCTACTATGCAGTGGCTTCACAACATCTATGTATAGTCTATCAACAACATTCATTAAAAGTCAATATGAGTCCTGCGGTAGCAGACTGCCCCCCCCCCCCTCGTCAACATGGTGTCCCGTTAACATGTCTGACCCCTGAGGGACGGTAGAGGGATCACATACACACACATTACACGCATGCCATTAGAGGGATGGGAGAGATGCGACACAACACTGCTACCGCACTTAGTGAACAGATAGGTGTTACAGAACGTCTGTTTTGATGGGTCTCCCAGTTTCTATTTCTATAGAAAATAACTACATTTCTGAAGTTTTTCATGTGCCTGGTACCAACATTCCCAGTTCAAACAGACTTTAAACCCTGACCCATGGGAGGTCTTGCTCTGTCTGGCAGGCATGCCATTCTACCCACTTCAGCATGGCATACCAAGCTCTTGGGCAAGCCACTGCATTGGGCGCGACACTCAGATCTTATGACCAACAGGTTGCAGCTGCTGCTCATGTGTAAAATTACGACTAGGTGTTTGAAATAACTAAGTGCTGCTGCCCCTCTCATGGATCAATGCAGGCAGGGACCAGCAATCTATGAACACCAAGTTCCAGGGCTCTCAAGTCTCACGCATTGGGCGTGAGACACACGCATTTCAACCCGTTCACACGCTCACACGCCGCGTGTGTCTCACGCCCAATGCGTGAGACTTGAGAGCCCTGAAGTTCAATAATGTTGTATTGTACCATCGAACCACTCGGTTGAAATCAACAAATGGTATTTGCCCTTCGAGAACAGATCATTTCTATGTTCTAAAAAGTCAGCAATGTGCATAGAAAACACTCACAGCTTGACAAATGCCAGAGAAAGTAGTCCAAATATTTATGAGAGAAAAACAAAATGGACATCATTGCTATGTCATACAGCAAATAGCACCAGGCAAGCAAATTGGCATAACATGACCACAATATAAATACAACATTAACCCTCCACTGGTAACATTACATTCACTGCCACAGTCAACCCCTGTTAACGTCCACAAACTATTAGATTCAAGGGCCAACAATGAGTCAATTCTCAGTCAATTCCAAACATACCAAACAAATTTAGAAATGGTCTAAGCCTAGCTGAATGTGACGGCAGTGATAACATCAGACTCACCCTAGCTTTATTTCAGCCTTGGTTACACTTCCTCCTACAGTAGAGGTGAGATATCTCCTCACCTGGCTGCAGAATTGAAACCACAGACTGTTCTCCTTCAAAATGTCACCCACTCTCTGCTGGTTTCCCTCTCTTACTAGCTTGCCTGTTGCCTCACTGGAACCTCAGTGGAGAAATCTGGACAAGCCCTGTGCCATCTCTAGGTGGGGCGTAACGAGCGAGCCCATTGGACGAGGGCAAAGGGATGCCCCCATATTAGGAAGGTGAGGGGCAGGGCCATCAAGATGGGAGGAGGAATGGGGGGAGGAAGGTGGGGTTGGGGCTGGTGGGGGGGGGCAGAGGCCTAAGTGTTCTCCTGCTGTTGCTATCAGAATTGAGGGAACAGCTCTTCTTCAGTGACTGAACAAGCAAACTGCCGCAGGGTGGAGACAGTTTCAATTCCCTCAGGAGTTGAACAGAGTGGAAGAATAACAACCAAACGTCTGAGAATCCGGGAATAGTGGAACTGTCGCACCTGGCCTATTTTTATCCCACAGAGCTCAAAATAAGCACAGGCTTTGGGTCTTAATTTAGAGAAACTGTGACTCCTTTTTTTCTGGGGCACGCAGCTGCTGTTGCGAGCGTAACACTGCATTTTTGTTGTGCAAGTATCGAAGAACCTCTCATAAAACTGCCATGTCTGCAGACCTGAGGCAGTCAGAGAGCTGTGGTGTGGTGGTTGGTTACCACATTCATGCCTGGGTGAGTATATCCAAACACTTTTGCCAGCTGGAGACCCCCAAGTGCACCATCCACACAGGTGGTCCCCACCGAGCCTCACACCGGGCCAGAGACACAAGCCGGCTGCTACTGGCTGCCAGGGGGGGATCAGGACTCCTGCATTGTGTTGGCTAACGCCGCCATTGTTGCATTCCACCGGCAACACAAAACTGGGATTTAGACAAAGAGGGGAGGGGGGAAGGTGGGTGGGTGGTGGTGGTGGGGGGGCCGGTAGCACAGGGGGACGAGGTGAGGCGGGCAGCTTGCTTGGCACGAGGCAGGGTGTCCCAGCAGCCCCACTGCAATGCCCTCGTCAGCAGTTTGGTGTGCCAGGAAACCGGAGCAGGCTGGCTGTGGGGGGTATGTGGGGTGTATGTGGGGGTGCATGGGGGGGTATGTGGAGGGGGGGGGGAGAGGAGGTGGGCATGGCGGGGAAAACAACCCCACATGATGTGGCTGGTCTTTGATACACCGTGTGTGGTGGTGTGTGTGTGTGTGTGTGCACGCACACGTGTGTATGTGCCTGTGCGTGTTTGCCAGCCCGTTATCTATAGATAATACGATGACAAATAAATATCTTTAAGAAATCAACCTGAGTTGTCAAGAGTGCAGTACATCAACTATTCTATTGTTTGGGGGGGGGGGTGGGGGGGGGTGGAACCTACCCACATAGCATTGACCTGGTTCATATGAAAAACTACAATGACCACCAGGACCCGTCCCTGGTCTGCCCTGAGCATCCCCGCAATGAGCTGTGGATTCTCGACTCGATAACGACAACATTCATGAACCCAAGAAGATGCACAGAGGAAAAGCGCCACAGACGTCAGATAACACCAGGAACCTCGAAGATAAGGTCACGCTAACTTAACCCAACTGTCAGTTAGACAATGCTCACATCCTTGTTCCCCCCTGCTCGTTGACATACCACTCTTGTCTACGGGGTATTTATAGTCAAACGAAAAGAAAGACTTTCTTGGGAGCCTCCCTTTAACATAAATAATGAGAGTGAGAGATTGAACGTGTCTGTCTGTGACAAGGAGGGAGGTCAAGAGGGATGGGAGGGGTGGCTAGCCAACAACAGGACACAGTAGCAGGCGACGAGGGGACTAGAACTAGTTCATCTGTAGTTCAAATGTGTGACATATGAGGAAAAAACTGAGGAAAGGCAACAACTACAAAAAAAGGCAATTTTGAATTGAAGTGAAGTGGGGTTTGATATGTGAGTTTGATATGCCTGTCAAGCAAAACTATCACCATTTTAAATAGTTTGCAGTCAAATTCTATTACACATTAGACCTATGGGACAGAAAGTGAGGGTTGTGATGCAATAGGCCTACCTAACAAAATATAATAAAAAAAACAATTGGTAGATACTACCTCAAACATAAACCTAACAACATGTATTGGATTGGCCAATGTAGCTAATTCAAAACAGAATAACTAAATCATGTTGCTACTCTTCATCAAAAGAGCAGCACCAGAAACTTGACTCATGACTCAACTCCACAACACTCTTCAAGTATCGTGACAGTAGCTATCATGAAGCAAGCTAATTAACAGCAGATAGACAGTCTCCCATCCATCTAACCCTCCATCCATCCATCCATCCATCCACCCACCCATCCATCCATCCATCCATCCATCCATCCATCCATTTATCCATCCATCCATCCATCCATCCAACCATCCATTTATCCATCCATCCATCCCAACTAACCTGCATTGGAGGACGGTGTCCAGGTGACTCTGAATATCCCACGCAGACACTCACACATGGTCCAAAGAGACGTAAACACACAGAGCACATACACACAAACACACCCGACACACCGAGGAACCAACAAAGAAAGAGATGGTTGCAACTAGGTGGGCCTGTTTCTCTGAAGAGACCACAGTCTGTCAGTAGTAGGCTGATGTGCTGAAGACCTGGCTGTTGCCTGGTCCGGGTGTAGAAAGAGGGTACTGGGCTGGGAAAGAGAGAGAGAGAGAGAGGGAGAGGGGGGGGGGGGGCGAGGGGCGAGAGAAAGAGAGAGGGGGGGTGGAGAGAGAGAGGGAGGGGGGTGGTGGAGAGAGAGAGAGAGAGGGGGGGGGGGGTGATGATGGAGAGAGAGAGAGGGGGGGGAGCGCCAGGGGCGAGACAGGATAGAATGGGGCCGCATTAGCTCAAGTTGACAGTCAGCAGTTTGGGTGCCCCCCTGGTAAAGCCCTGCTCTTTTGTTCGGTGGCGGGATGGGTTTAGCTACGGCCGAACAAGGCCTTGTTACCAGGCTTAGTGTGAACTGCCCGATGGACACCATGTCAGACAGAGCTCAGAATCAGCCACAATATAGTCAGAAGAAAAACACATTCCCTGGCCAAGCCCAACCGGTGTAAACAGGCCCAAGCAGGTAGGCTTTAAGACCCTCATACAGTCACACGCTGCTAATGTTGTAGGGCATTTTGAGGGGTCAGAGTACAACCTGAAAACTTGGGAGACAGTTTAAAAACCCAATCGATGTTTCCAAACACTTCTTTTTATTATTACTGTTAATGCAATCTTGTACCAAATACATGTAGGCCTATTGAATCCCAGCAGTTCACTGTCTGCAGAAGAGCTGAGAGCTGAGTCATCCCCTGCACAATTCTATACTAACATAGCATATTCACTAGTAGGCAGTTTTTAAGTTAGGGTTAGGGTTAGGGTAAGTCTTAACTATGAAGTAACTAAATGTTACTGTTGATACTGTTGAATCTCATCTGTTTTTGAGTCGTTCTCTTTCAGGTTTCAAGTTCAGAACAGAGATTAGACACAAAAGCACATTAATTTCCCTCCAACATTCAAACAAGCAGAAGTTGCTGGAAATAACCTTGATAATAATAATAATAATAACCTTTATTTGTATAGCACTTTTCCTGCTAACGTTGCAGCTCAAAGTGCTTTAATCATTATATAATCATAATTTAATCATTTAGTTATTTAAAGGCAATATTAAAAAGATGGGTTTTTAGTTTTGACTTGAAAATATTTGCTGAGGTTGCATCCCTAATGTAAACTGGCAGTGCATTCCACAATTTGGGTGCATAAAATGAGAATGCAGCCTCACTAAATCTCTTCTTTTGAACATGTGGTACACAGTGAAAGCCAGCGTCAGAAGACCTGAGAGCTCTATTGGGCTGATATGCTAGCAAAAGGTCTTTCAGATATTCGGATGCTGTGCCAGTGAGAGCTTTATAAAGAAGCAGAAGGATCGTGAAATCTATTCTGAACTTAACAGGAAGCCAGTGTAGAGTTTCTAAAATAGGAGTTCTATGAGCTCTTCTACTTCTTTTGGTTAAAACGCTCGCTGCTGCATTTTGGACTAATTGCAGCTGGCCAATAGCTTTCTTCGGAAGACCAGAAAGGAGACCGTTACAATAGAAGACCAGAAAGGAGACCGTTACAATAGTCCAAACGGTTGATGGGAGGACTTCTGCTGTACGCACAGACAGAGAGGTCGAGCAGTGTTGGAAGATTGAAAACTAAGCAGCTAGGCATCCAAAGACACCCACTCAAGACATTTACAAAGAGATAGAAACATCTCTGAGATTTCTGAGATTTCTGAGATTTCCTATGTAAAGTGCACATATTATACAAAAATAAAATGTATTATTATTATATTATTATCTCAGTGCTTTTACTCCCAAGACGGTAAGAATGACTCTGAGAATGAAGCCATTTCCTACAGGACTTCTATTACACATTTCAGAACCTGTATTGCAACTTATTGGGGTTCCCAGGCTTTTTTCATCCAGAGACCCCCTGTTTCACACCTGATGAAATCATTGACATCCCTGTGAGGGAAAAAAATAAAGTGTGTTGTAAAAGTGTGTTGTCGCTCACCAAGGCGAATGCCATGTAATCGCAGGGTCCCTGGTCCGATTCCGGCTATCGACCTATCCTGCATGTCATCCCTCCTCTCTCTCACCCATCCTTCCTGTCAATCCTCTACTGTCTCTATCCCAATAAAGCAGAAATGCCCTAAAAACATAATTTAAAAGAAAATTATATATATAATCATACATAGCCTGTTCACAATTGTAATGTATTTCTTTCAAAGGAAGTCACAATATCTTCATTTTTTTAGTTTAATTTCATGCCGTTTCATACCGCAGACAGGAACAATTAGCATTAACCACACATAATTAGTTCAATAAGGTCAACACGACTAACGTCTGGAGTCTGAATCCACTCCTGCTAACCCGATTTGCTGTGTCTTGGGAAGCACGAGACTCTGTAATGCGATGAAATCTGAGTGTTTCAGAGCGTTTATAATCGTCAATGGCCAATCCAATTACGTTTGGAAGTGGTAAAGGAAACGGCCTAATTCGAAGATGGCATTCAGAAGCACGAGGAGACCAACACAGGATGAGACAGAAAAACTTTATTATCCACATCAGTGTAATAACATCATTACATCAGCACGCAGGGCTCTAATTTCGGCCAGTGCAAAATGGACGCAAAGTCCAAAAGCAGGTCACTGTGGCACTATCTTACCTGCGCTGTCTTACCTGCGCTGTCAAGGCTAAAATCACAAAGAAGAGTGATATATCTCAAATAATTAATATACATTGAGTCTGGTTGTCTTTTCACTTACGTGAACAACACACGTTAAAGGGGCAATCTAGGATTCAAACAACAACAAAGCGGTCATCTCGCCACTTGTTTTTAGTAAACAGCTAAAGGATAGGGCTGGAGAAATGGATGCAATGATTGACCTCCATGAGACCAATATGATCGTTTTAACCAGTTTACAGTTACATTGTTGACAATGACAGTTCAACAAGTGTATATTTGGGGGTTTGATAGGATAAAAGAGTTCAATAATCAATGGCTCATATCATTCATTAAAAAGTCTCAAAATGTCCCAGATTGCCGCTTTCACAGTGTTACTAGTATCGTTTTTTTGTGATCAAAATGTATTTGAACATAATTACACAAAACAAAAATTACAAAAATGAACGAGGAGACCAGAAGAGGGGAGTATTGACTTTCATTAGATGTGCTACATACAGTTGATACACTGTATGTAGGAATGAGCAGGATGAACCTATTGTAGTAGGTGGGATTCATCAGTAGATGTAGTGGAAGTGATTTGGAATCACACTCTCATGATGATTAGCTCTGCCTGAAATGGGTAAGCCCTCATACCATGAGGATGTCCTCTTGGTATAACGATACTGTATACGTCTGGGTCATCCATGTGAGAGGTCCCCGGTTTGAATTCGCTTGGTAACATAGACAAGGGCTTTGTTGACTCTGACATCCACATCCATCTCAACTGCAGGATATGAGGAAAGAAAGAAAGAAAAGAATATGTTAGATAGTTGTTTCTTTAATCAAGCCTGGCCTACTAAACCTTTCTCTCTCTCTCTCTCTCTCTCTCTCTCTCTCTCTCTCTCTCTCTCTCTCCCTCTCTCTGTCTCTCTGTGTCTCTCTCTCTCTCTCTCTCTCTCTCTCTCTCTGTCTGTGTGTGTGTGTCTCTCTCTCTCTCTGTCTCTCTCTCTCTCTCTCTCTCTCCCTCTCTCTGTCTCTCTGTGTCTCTCTCTCTCTCTGTCTGTGTGTGTGTCTCTCTCTCTCTGTCTCTCTGTCTCTCTCTCTCAGTCTCTGTGTGTGTGTCTCTCTCTGTCTCTGTCTCTCTCTCTGATAAAGGGGTATGGCATGTCATTGGGCACAACCATGACCACATCAAAATACATAAAACCATCACCCATAACCTGGTAAACCACTATGGCTACAGACCCCAGATCCCCAGAGGAGAGAAAGAAAGAAAGAGAGAGAGAGAGGGGGAGAGAGAAAAAGAGAGAGATTTCACATCAGTAGGTGTAAAGGTCAAGCCTTTTTAGAGTGTATGCATGATGATTGCTGACAGACATGTGAGGACATGTAACTTTCTTTTTTTTGGTTATTATTTATTTTGGTAAGTTTTTAAACAACAAACATCTAGACGTCACAACAAGAACAGACATTAAAGGAAAACAATTAACTCGGTAAAGTAGAAAGTATGAAAAATAAAGTAATTATAAGACAAAACACAACAGCAAACAAAAAGACAATAAACAACAGCCAAGAGACAAAAACTAAAACAAACAAAAAAACTAAACAAAAAATACATATGCCAATAAACAAAAGTGTGTGTGCAATGGACATTTAACTTTCAATGTTAAAAAGAGAGACTTATGGTTGTGGTGGAGTCCTCCGGACCCTGAATCCAGTTTGTGGAGATAGGGTGGGTGGAGGACATCCATGATTACTGTACGCACCCACTGTACGCACCCTCCCACTAGCACGGCAGGGTGGCAATTAAAGTGCAAGGTTGGGATCAATTACCTTCCATTTCAAAATTGGAAATACAATGCAATGTGATATTTGAAAACAAATGACATTGACTTCATGATATACAAGAAGCTTTTTAGATGCTTTATTGTCATTTTTCGTACCTATAGCACACACATAGTCCCCTCTGCCTTGGGGTCCCTACAGCAGTCCCTACACAGGGATCATAATAAACTCTCATGAAATATGACATGTCTAATTAACTAAATAATAATATGTTGAAATATTAAATTAATTAACTAATCTAAATGTTCTTGTAAGTCTGTGGGTCCCTAGTGCACAGGCTGGCTCAGTGTGTCAGCTTCAGTGTAAGGGGAGCCCACCTTGAGAGCCATCTGCCACACCTCCAGGAGCCAGACAGAAAGCACAGATGGCACCCTGCTCTGTAGTTGATCTCCTGCAGCGCAAGCAGCACAACCCCAAGGCCCGGCAGCACCAAGACCCGGCAGCACCAAGGCCTGTCAACACCAAGGCCTGTCAACACCAAGGCCTGTCAACACCAAGGCCCGGCAACACCAAGGCCCGGCAACACCAAGAGAGAGAGACTGGAGAGGGATAGGGACAGTGTTAGAGACAGAGATAAAGCATGATAGAGGGAGAGAGAGAGAGAGAGAGAGAGAGAGAGAGAGAGAGAGAGAGAGAGAGAGAGAGAGAGAGAGGGGGGAGGGGGGAGAGAAAAAGAGAGAGATTTCATGAGAGGACATTTAACTTTCAATGTTAAAAAGAGAGACTTATATGGTTGTGGTGGAGTCCTCCGGACCCTGAATCCAGTTTGTGGAGATAGGGTGGGTGGAGGACATCCATGATTACTGTACGCACCCTCGTCAACACACCTGCCCACTAGCACGGCAGGGTGGTAATTAAAGTGCAAGGTTGGGATCAATTACCTTCCATTTCAAAATTGGAAATACAATGCAATGTGATATTTGAAAACAAATGACATTGACTTTATAGAAGCTTTTTAGATGTTTTATTTATTAAAATGGTAATTTTTCGTACCTATAGCACACACATAGTCCCCTCTGCCTTGGTGTCAGGTAGGGTCACACCCAGTCATTCTGAAGTGACTTGTGCATCACAGAAAGTACAGCAACCTCGGCAGTACGCCTACCTGTGTGGGAGGTAGATGACAAGTGAGAGAGTCATAAATTAAATGCACATTTACAGCAACAACAGAAACACAAGTACATGTTATCATCCTGACGAATTCAGATAAAGACGTCAATAGAGACGATTTGAAAAGAGCACATCTCAGAACCCCCCGACCCAAGCCTACTCTCCCCTCCCCTGGGTGAATGGTACCACACAAACAGGCCACACCTATGGTTGTAGTGGAGTCCCCTGGGCCCTGAATCCAGTTTGTGGAGATAGGGTGGGTGGAGGACATCCATGATTACTGTACGCACCCTCGTCAACACGCCTGCCCACTAGCACGGCAGGGTGGGTGGTAATAAAAGTGCAAGGTTGTATCTTTGTGTGGCAGAACTGGGGTCAATTGCATTCAATTTTAGGAAATACAGTGCATAGAAATTACAATATGTTACTTTGTGAATATAATAAGCTTTACAGTACCCTCTGCCTTGGTATCAGGTAGGGCCATTCTGAGGTGACTTCTGCATCACAGAGTCCAGCGACACCTGCAGTAGGCCTACCTGTGTGGGAGGTAGATTTTGAGATATTGAGGAGGAGTCATCAATGGGACGCCCACTTACAGCGACAACACAAATACAGGTATTTACAGCAACAACACAGGTACTCAATCATATTTCATATGACAGAGGGCATGGGAATGAAGAATGATTGCCTCTAAGATAAGTGAACCCCATGGGGAAGGGCAGAGCGAGGGGAGGGGGAGCTGAATAGGACCCCAGTGACCAGGGGTGAGTTTGGGCGCCTGGCAATGCGTGGTGGACCCTGGGTGGTGCTCAGAATGGCGGCTCCACTATAAACACAGGAATTCCTCCTTAGCCCCAGAGGGGCATCCTGTCCTGCTGGTCAGAGCCTGGTTTCAGGGCCTGGTTCTGTGATTTTGACTAATAGGTTTCTGAGATTAGGTGGGGTGGTTGCTATAAAACTCACGCCTCTCTAATGGTGTATTTACAGAGAGAACCCCGCCAAAGTGAGAGATAACTACCAAGGTAACAGTAGTTGCTGTAATTTCTTATAATGATAATAATGATTCTTATTACTGAAAAAACAACAACAAAAGAGTATATTGGTGGAGTAGTAGTAAATATTCAACTGCTGCATAGTCAACTTTATTTACCACACAGCAAATATTGAATACGGTAGCAGCAACACCGCAAGCTGTCATATCACTGTCTGGAGCAATGGAAACTCCGTCAATGCTGCCCACACGTGGTAGAAATGTGCTACTGCAGTGTGCACCAATCGGCAAATCCATGTTCAAGTGTAAAAGTAATCTGAATTTATAACGCTGAATATGTTGATCAGATTGATTGATTACTCCTATTTCCACATTTTGACACCTCTGCAAGAACTAAAAGAAAGTGCTAGCGATAAGGTTAGATTTCCATGTTTAGTTCTAAACTGCCCTGCATACAATAACTGACCATAATAGGCAAGGCATTGAACTACTGTTGCCACGAGGAACTGTCATACATACCACGAACCTCAATCATACCATGTGCGAAGCTGACCCAAGGACACTGTTATGTATAGATCTAATCTATGTGACCTTGAGGGGTTCAACATATTATAATGTGAGAGAAATAACAATCTTACCTTTCATACAGCAAACTCTGGTAGAGAGAGAGAGAGAGAGAGAGAGAGAGAGAGAGAGAGAGAGAGAGAGAGAGAGAGAGAGAGAGAGAGAGAGAGAGAGAGAGAGAGAGAGAGAGAGAGAGAGAGAGAGAGAGAGAGAGAGAGAGAGAGAGAGAGAGAGAGAGAGAGAGAGAGAAAAAAAAAACTTTATTTACTGAGAGCAGCATTGAGCATAGCAGTCTGGGCTGCAAGGACAGCTGCAAGGACAGCATTACAGAGATTACAAGGGGTTAGCCATATGGTAGTGAACACTAATTCAACTACTCGCAATCGTATTTCGTATTTTGATGCCAGAAAACAACGGACACATGTAAAATTTAAAAAACGGAAACATTGCATTTTGAGTGATAGTGAAAGTGATTGTTTATATTATGATACTTAAATACGTATCCAAATGTAAACTCTGAGCAAAAAAACTACAAGGCACTACTGTGTTTAACAATAGTGTGTTCTGCTAAGTCACCATGACCAGTCATGCAATTGGCGATACAGCATGTAAAGGTTACATATGAGTCTGAGCAATCAATGTCAATTCCACACAGCATAGGATTTACATTTTCTTCCAAGCACTCAAGGGAGAATATATTGAACGTTTCTGAAAATAGAAACCGATTGAACACCTCTGAATTATATCGATCTTATCTTGTTGTGAAATCTGAGTTAACAATGATTTCCATACCATTGCGAACAAAGTGTGAGATATTGATACTGTAGCCTATTTGAAAGACTGACCAAATAAGACATCAACAATAGAACCCTTGCAACGAAGACATTTTTGTACGGTCAAAATGAATCATCCATGGTGTTGATGTTGTATACAGACCATAAGTATAAAATATGTGCTATGTATTTTAATAAAATTTCAGATCTGGATATTAAAGTAAACTGATATTTAGATTCCAAATCTGAGTTTGAAGATGGCACATTGGCCCATTGTTCTTCGTTGCAAGGGTCGCTTTTCAATTGAGGATTTTTCTTATCTCAATAGTTTTTATTTACTTACCTCATATTTCCGAAGTTAGATGACTTGATAACGACGTTCGACAATCACTCTTAAAACGTTGAAGCTTGACGCAAAAGGCTTTAGTTTGAGCACCAACCAACCACCATCACCAGCACCATGTTTTGCCCCTCCTTCGACCGATGATGCGGGATACCCCTACTGAGACATTGAGTGCAGCCATATACGGCTACATTGGAATTCTATTGCCTCGATGTAAAAATAGAGTGTCGCCAAACTGTGAACAGTATCTGTTCAGCTTTTATGTGATTTATGTAAATACGTAAATGCTCTTTTGCATCTGTAGATCAAAGAGTTTCTTCATGAGTAATGGTTATATAGATTAGATTTTTTTTTTTAAATGATTAGATTCAACTTGTAAATGTCATACACAAAATACTCCCCAAATAAATAAATGTTTAAAAAAAGGTTGTCGAACTTTTACTTAGAAATCAGAGGCCCTACAAACATAAACCACTACTCGCTGCGTCATAGCCCTTTAGAGGTAGTGTGGTTCAGTAGTGTGGTCAGTCACAGCGACTTTTACCATTAGGGGTAAGCGAAGATGTGAACACTTGTGCATTCCAGGGTTCATGATCTCAGTTTTGAAATTCTCACTCACTGTAAGAATCGCCCTTGTCTTGCAACATAATAGCCTATTGACAAATATTTCACTGTTGGTTCACTCACATCACACTCCTGAGTCAACCTTAAAACATAATAGTAAACAAATATTTGACTGCAGAGCTCTCCATGGTATTTCGGTTGCTGTGAGCTCTATAGCCAAGATGGAATCACCCTGGAAACAACACGCAGTGTCAGAGCATGCCTGTCAGAGCTCAGCAAGCACATGGAACTATGGAAGGATACATGGTCAAGCATGTGAATGAGAGAGGCGATGGGATATGATTGAATGTTTTTTAGTTTTTTTTATATGCTGAAATGTTTGGGTTAGGGGTTGTTTGGGGGGTTTTATACAAAAACAATGGGGAGCAATGAAAAGGCTCCTTCAGGGCAGCTGGCCTGTGAAAGAAAGAAAAACATCTTCTACCACATGTTATGACACGGGGGCGAGGGAGCTCAAGGACACGACACCGGAGGCAGAATACAGTGTTAGCCCCGTAGGGTATTTATTTACAGTGCAGGTGGGTGGAAACACAGATGATGAGTCCGGAGGTTTCAGCCTGGCGGGCTGGGGGTTTCAACCTGGCGGGATGGCGGTAGTGGTTGGCATGGGCTGTGGAGGAACAGGAAAGCAGGGTAAGTCTCCACGGTAGGCCAGTACATAAGATATCAACGAATCACAAGAATAGGCACAAGAGCAAAGTTCATAACTAATCACAGAGGATACTTGCCAGGTCATTCTTAGGGAAGAACTGACGATGAATGAAGGGAGTCCAGGGTAGATGTAGCCAGAGGGTTAATTGGGAGTGGAGACAGGTGTGTTGGTTTGACTGTGGCTGGATAACCCTCCAATCACCGGGAACGAGCTTCACCTGCGGCGGAGAGCACGCTGTGCTCGAGTTGTGGGGGCGGGTGCTCGAGCTGTGGGGGCGGGGGAGGGCGTGTGTGACGGCCCAGCCGTAACAGGACCCCCCCCCGAGGGGGAGCCTCCTGGCGACCGGCCCGGAGCCTCCGGGTGGGCCCGATAGAAGTCCCTGAGGAGGACTGGGGACATGATCTGGGACCGGGGAATCCAGCTCCGTTCCTCTGGGCCATATCCTTCCCAGTCCACCAGGTACTGGAAACCCTGGCCACAGCGACGAGCCCTGAGGAGCCTCCTTACCGCCCACTGGGGGTGGCCATCCACCAACTGAGGAGGGGGCGGTGCAGGGGCTGGTGGCATCAGGTCGCTGGCGACATGGGGCTTAACCCGGGAGACGTGGAACACCGGGTGGATCCGACGGAGGGAGTGAGGGAGGACCAGCCGGATGGCAGCGGGGTTGATGACCCGGTCGATGGCGTAGGGGCCGATGTACCTCGACGCCAACTTCCGGGAGGGGACATTGAGGGGGAGATCCGCCGTGGAGAGCCAGACCCTCTGGCCCACCTGGTACACCGGAGCTGGAGTGCGACGACGGTTGGCGCTTCGGGTAGTTCGGGCGGTGGCCCGAAGCAAGGCCGAGCGTACGGAGGTCCAGACCCGACGACAGCGAAGGAGGTGTGCCTGGACTGATGGTACCGACGCTTCGCCCTCCTGGGTAGAAAGCAGGGGTGGCTGGTACCCCAAGGAGCACTCGAAGGGGGACCGGCCGGTGGCTTCATTCACCATGGCGTTCAGGGAGTACTCCACCCAGGGTAGGTCCTTGCTCCAGGAGGATGGATGGAGGGAGGACATGCAGCGGAGTGCCGACTCCAGGCTCTGGTTGGCTCTCTCCGCCTGCCCATTGGTCTGGGGATGGTAGCCGGAGGAGAGGCTGGTCGTGGCCCCAATCCCAGAACAGAAGGCCTGCCACACCTTGGATGTGAACTGGGGGCCACGGTCGGAAACCACATCCTGGGGAAGCCCGTAAAGCCGGAAGACGTGGGTGGTGAGTAGCTCCGCCGTCTCCGCCGAGGTCGGTAGCTTTGCCAGAGCTACCAACCGCACGGACTTGGAGAAGCGGTCCACGATGGTGAGGATGACCGTGTTGCCTAGGGACGGGGGAAGGCCGGTCACGAAGTCCATGGCGAGGTGGGACCACGGTCGACCGGGCACGGGTAGAGGCCGCAGCAGTCCTGAAGGCGGCCGGTGGGATGCCTTGCTGCGAGCGCAGGTAGGGCAGGCCGAGACGAACTCCCTGACGTTCGCGGCCATGGTGGACCACCAGAACCGCCGGCGCAGGAAGGACAGTGTGCGTAGGGCCCCAGGATGGCAGGCGAAGCGGCTGGCGTGGCCCCACTGCATCACCTTGGTCCTGACGGCGTCCGGGACGAAGAGACGGCCGGGGGACCCCGGTCGGGGATCTGGCTGGGTGCGCTGTGCAGCTCTGACCACCGCCTCGATCTCCAGGGTGACCACTCCAACGACCCGGGAGGATGGAACGATGGTGTCAGGAGTGGTGGGTTCCTCCTCTGCGGCATGGAGCCGAGAAAGGGAGTCAGCCTTGGCGTTCAGGGAGCCCGGACGGAACGTGAGGTGGAAGTTAAACCGCCCGAGGAACAGGGCCCAGCGTGCCTGACGGGAGTTCAACCGCCTGGCCGACTTGATGTAGGTTAGGTTCTTGTGGTCCGACCAGACGGTGAAGGGGTGCTCTGCGCCCTCCAGCCAGTGCCGCCACTCGTGGAACGCCTCCACCACCGCCAGCAGCTCGCGGTTCCCGATGTCGTAGTTGGCCTCGGCGGAGGTATAACGGCGGGAGTAGAAGGCGCAGGGGTGCACGGTCTGGTCCTCCGATCGTTGAGAGAGCACGCCACCGACGCCCGTGTCTGAGGCGTCCACTTCCACAATGAAGGGCCTAGAGGGGTCTGGGTTGATTAGGACCGGCGCCGAGGTGAAGAGCCTCTTCAGGTCACTGAAGGCAGCGCTGGCTGCTGGTGTCCACGTGAACTGGCACAGGGGGGAGGTGAGGGCAGTGAGGGGGGCGGCTACCCGGCTGAAGTCCCGGATGAATCGCCGGTAGAAGTTGGCAAAGCCGAGGAATGACTGCAGCTGTTTCCGGGTGGTAGGTTGGCCCCACTCGACGACGGCCCGAGTCTTCTTGGGGTCAGGGCGAGTCAACCCACCCTCCACGATGAGCCCCAGGAATTCCACAGAGTGAGTGTGGAACGAGCACTTCTCAGCCTTAATAAAAAGGCGATTCTCCAGTAGGCGCTGGAGGACTAGGCGGACATGTTGGACATGCTCCTCAGGGTTCCTGGAGAATACTAGGATGTCATCCAGGTAGAGGACGACAAAGATGTCCAGCATGTCCCTGAGGACGTCGTTCATGAGGGCCTGAAAGACGGAGGGGGCGTTAGTGAGACCAAAGGGCATGACAAGGTACTCATAGTGGCCACGGGGGGTCTTGAACGCCGTCTTCCACTCGTCACCCTCACGAATCCGGACCAGATGGTAGGCGTTCCGGAGGTCCAGCTTAGTGAAGATGGTGGCCCCAAGGAGGGGCTCAAAGTTGGAGCTCATGAGGGGGAGAGGATAGGTGTTCCGGACGGTGATGGCATTGAGCTCACGGTAGTCAATGCATGGCCTGAGGGTTCCATCCCTCTTCTTCACGAAGAAAAACCCCGCTGCCACCGGGGAGTGTGATGGACGGATGAGCCCCTCAGCCAGACAGTCGGAGATGTAGGTGTCCATGGCTGCCTTCTCCGGGGGGGCAAGGTTGTAGAGGCGACTGACCGGAAGTTTGTTGCCAGGGCGGAGCTCGACGGCACAGTCGTAGGGCCGGTGAGGCGGCAGGGTGCGAGCACGCTCCTTGCTGAAGGCCTCTCCGAGGTCGTGGTAGACCTCTGGGATGGAGGAGAGGTCAGGGGGAGCCGGAGGCGGTCGCAGAGGCGATGTGGGGGTATGGGCGGCACGGAGGCACCGGGCGTAGCATGCGGTACTCCAGCTCAGGATACGTCCCTCACCATAGCTGACATGGGGAATGTGGAGCTCGAGCCACGGTCGTCCCAGGATGAGCGGGGACTGGGGGGTCTTGAGGATGTAAAACCGGATCTCCTCCACATGGTTCCCAGAGACGGTCAAGGAGAGGGGTGTAGAGCGGTGGGTGAGAGGCCCCAGGCTGTGTCCGTCTAGGGCTGAGACGGAGAGGGGGGTCTCGAGGGCAACGAGGGGAACGGCAGCTGAGCGGGCCAGCTGGGCGTCCATAAAGTTCTCGTCTGCTCCCGAGTCAATAATGGCCTCGACCGTGAGGTTCTGCCCCTGCCAGGAGAGGGTGACAGAGAACCTGGCTGGGCTGGTGGTAGGTGGGGATTGAGAGACACGGCTCACCCGGATTCCCCCTTCGGGTGAGCCTGCCCTTTTGATAGGGACGGGCAGGTGTCACGGAGGTGTCCCTTCTCTCCACAGTAGAGGCACAGGCCCTGGGCCCTTCTCCTCTCCTTCTCCGCCGTGGTGAGGCGGGCTCGACCAAGCTGCATCGGCTCCTCGCCAGTGCATGGGGTGTAGGTCGACTCCCGTGCGGAGGAGGGGTTGGCTGTGACGATAGGGTCCTGGGGGCGTGGCGAGCTGGTCTGGTAGCGCCCTCTCTCTCTCCGACGCTCCCGGGAGCGCTCGTCAACGTCGATGGCTAGGGCCACTAGTTCGTCCAGGGCGGCGGGTCTGTCCCGGACGAGCTCGTCCTTGATGGCCTCACTCAGCCCCTGGCGGAAAGCAGATCGCAGTGCCCTGTCATTCCATCCGCTTCCGGCTGCCAGGGTGCGAAACTCGGTAGAGTAGGCCGCCGCGGTCCGGTTCCCCTGGTGGAGTGACATCAGTCGCGCCCCGACCTCCTGTCCTGCAGTGGGGTGGTCGAAAACCCTCTTGAACTCCGTGAGGAAGGTAGCGTAGTCACCGAACAGGTCAGGGCGGGCGCAGAGGGTGGCCTGGACCCAATTCAGGGCGTCGCCGGTGGTGAGGTTGGTGATGAACGCCACCCGGGCTGCCGGCGACCAGAACTGGCTGGGCTGATGCGAGAACACCAGCTCGCACTGGAGGATGAAGCCTCGGAACTGGGCGAAGGCTCCGTCGAAGGGGCGGGGGCTGGCTAGGTGGGGCTCCCGTGGCTGTCCAGTAGGTGGTGCCGGTAGCTGGGCAGGGTCAGGGAGAGCAGGGGGGGGGGCAAAGGCTGCGAGCGCGGCCACCTGTGCTGTAAGCGCTTGGGTCGTAGAGATGAGGTGCTGCATCTGGGTGGCGCGGTGCTCCTGGTTAGCCTCCTGGGTTGTCATGCGAGTGTTCAGGGCCTGGCACGCTGTAGCGGCCGCCTGGAGGAGGTGAGTGTGTTGAGCGAGGATCTGGATAGCCGTCGGACCGGATCCAGGGGTGGGAGATGGTGCCCGGTCCTTCGTGTCGTCTGAGCCCAATTGCATGGTCAGTTCTTCTGTTATGACACGGGGGCGAGGGAGCTAAAGGACACGACACCGGAGGCAGAATACAGTGTTAGCCCCGTAGGGTATTTATTTACAGTGCAGGTGGGTGGAAACACAGATGATGAGTCCGGAGGTTTCAGCCTGGCGGGCTGGGGGTTTCAACCTGGCGGGATGGCGGTAGTGGTTGGCATGGGCTGTGGAGGAACAGGAAAGCAGGGTAAGTCTCCACGGTAGGCCAGTACATAAGATATCAACGAATCACAAGAATAGGCACAAGAGCAAAGTTCATAACTAATCACAGAGGATACTTGCCAGGTCATTCTTAGGGAAGAACTGACGATGAATGAAGGGAGTCCAGGGTAGATGTAGCCAGAGGGTTAATTGGGAGTGGAGACAGGTGTGTTGGTTTGACTGTGGCTGGATAACCCTCCAATCACCGGGAACGAGCTTCACCTGCGGCGGAGAGCACGCTGTGCTCGAGTTGTGGGGGCGGGTGCTCGAGCTGTGGGGGCGGGGGAGGGCGTGTGTGACGGCCCAGCCGTAACACCACATGTGTCCCTTCAGTCATGCTGTATTTTACTGTAACAATCACATTTACAGTACCGTACTGTATACGTGATAGTACAGTACTATGATAAGATTATCAGTATCAAATGCATTTTTTGTGTTACACTACATACGTACAGTAGCCTGTTATAAACGGTTATGTTTTCATACCCAAATATAAAACACACAAATACAAGAATATAACTTTTAAAAATTCTGTACACATCTCAGTAATGACAGTTGGATTTGTAAAGTGTTCTTCATACAGAACAAACAATAGAAAAAAGAAAATAAGCCTTCTGCATATACTCTACACAAAGGCCACAAGACCTCGTCGACATCACAGGCAATGTTCTTCTTTTGTTTTATCTCCCCCCCCAAAATACAAGTAAATACTAGCATTTTAAACTTGTGTTTAATCAAGATTAATTACAGCCTATTATTGTGAATAACTTGAAGAAAAAAAAATCCGATTGACAACACTAGTTTGTAACCCTACTGCTCACTGGAGCAATATAAAGCAGAATTAAAAAATTGTTAAAGTGCAAAAGGTGCAGGGAGAATACAAGAACACAGCCAAAGTGCTCTAGCATATTAATAGCACTAGGGATGAAGAACACATAAAACTCTTTCAGTCCTCCTAGCAAGAGCCCTGAAACGACGGCCAGAGGACAAAATCTCAAACTCCCTCTGGAGTGGATGGTCCTGGCAGACCAATATAGCTTTAGCCCTCCTAAGGACCAACCTGTTATATTAATGTCCATAAGCTTGGCCTGACTACCACCAGAGATTCTACGTACTGGTGACTTTAACAGGACTTCCAAATCTGTTCTTATTGGATAGATTTAGGTTACCAAACCATGCAGCAATACAAAATAGTTTTTTGTTTTGTTTTTTCAGGAAAAAAAGGTTTTGCTGGACCTTTTTTGTGGTAGTGTCAACATGGGATTCGAAACACATTTTGTCAAGAACAATACCCAAATATTTATAGCTATCCACTGGGTTAATGTCAACACCTTTAGTAACAGTTGGGAGTGGGCTAGGTGGTGACCTTCTGAAATCAATGTACATGTCTTTTGTTATTGACACATTTAGATGGAGGAAAGACAAAAAGTCATCCACCACCGGCCCATGATCCTGTTTCTCCCCTTCAAGGAGGCTAAGAATAACGGAATCATCAGCAGACTTCAAGATGTGTCTGTTCTCATTGTTGCTGCGACGCTCATTAGTGTACATGATGTAAAGAAGGGGTAGAGACAGCAACCTTGTGGGGAACCCAGAGGATGTGTAGAGCTGGATGGAGAGAGCATCCTTAACTCTCACGCACTGTGACCTATCTGTTAAAAAGTCCATTATCCAACCAATCGGGTTAGGCTCGAGTTTAAAATTATAGTTTATAGTACTATGCTGGTCACCTAAAAGAGTGCTGGTCACCTAAAACAAAAACTGTTTTCTACATTTAATCACCACTCCCCTAATAAGTTCCAAGTACTGGGGTCTCTAAAGCTAGTGAACTCTAAGCTCACAACAAGTGGAAAACCTTGTGCGAACTGCGAATCACCAAGCGAATAGAGAGCATTCAGCATCCGTGCATGTTGATGTGGCGTGGCAAACACCTTCTCGTGGTGCCCCCTGTAAGTAGCTAATGACTGCCAAAAGCAAGAAGCGAAACAAAGTTTGCCAACCAGGGCCCCTCACCCGGGCTGGTGTTCGGCAGCAGCCGGGGGAGAGGTCTGCTGACCTCGAACCCAGAATACTGCAGCTGAACACCGAAGGACTAACCCCCAGTAAGATCGACGTCATCGAACACCTGGCCAATACCACCAAGGCCCTCGTCATTCTCCTCCAGGAGACCCACTGCATATCAGCAGACAAGCTAGTTCTACCAAACTTTGAGCTAGCTGGGTCTACCCTGAGCAGGAAGCATGGCCTCGCCACGTTTGTCCAACAAAGATTGAGCTGGACTCTCGCTGACCAATCCCCGGCTGACTCTGAGATTGAGTGGCTGTGCGTGGACGTTGCCGGTCTAAAAATCGTCAACGTCTACAAACCTCCACCCTCGCGAATCACACCAGTGTGTCTACCAGTGTTCCCCCAACCCTGTATCTATGCTGGTGACTTAAATTGCCAGCATGAAGACTGGGGCTACCGTACCAACTCACCCGACGGAGAGAACCTGGCTGTCTGGGCAGCTAATAACAGCCTGGCCCTGTTGTACGACCCCAAGGGCGCAGCCAGCTTCCGCTCCGGTCGCTGGAACACTGGGACGAACCCTGACCTGGCATTCACGAGTGCCAGCGCTGACAACCGGCTCCCCGATAGACGCGTGCTAGGAAAGTTCCCGAGGTCTCAACATCGACCCTCACTGATAACAACGGCCAAACTCGTGAACCTTGTTCCGAGTGAGCCAGTGAAACGGTGGAACTTCCGAAAGGCCGACTGGAAACGCTTCCGCCTCCTTACCAACAAATCCACAAGGCACCTCCCATCGCCTAACTCTAACAACGTGGATGAGGCGTACCGGGACTTCTGCGGCATGTTGGTGAAAGCGGCAAAAAAATCCATCCCACGTGGACGTCGCATTAGCTACAAACCGTGTTGGGATGAAGAGTGTGAGAAGCTCCACTGTGCCTTCCTCCAGGCCCCTGCAGGAGCTGAGTCGGACAGGCTCGCAACAGCCTTGCTGTCAAGACTCAGCCGTAAAAGACAGGAGCGCTGGGAGGAGGCTATTGACTCCATCGACTTCTCGCACTCCAGCCGTAAGGCATGGAGTATCATGAACAATCTCATGGGTTGAACAATCTCATGGTAGGTCCAGACACTCCCCCCGTCACTGCCCCATCTCTGCAAATAAAATCGCATCACAATTCGTGAAAAGTGGGTCATACGAGGGCAAAGACCGCGAGTCGTCTCGACTTGTGGCAAAAGAAGTGTCAGACCTCTTGAGGGCCCCAACACCTAGCAGTGACTACATCTCCGGTGAATTCACCCCAGAGGAGTTCGCTGCTGCCCTCCAGCATCTAAAGCCAGGGAAAGCTCCGGGGCCTGATTCCATCTGCCCGGAGCTTATTCTCCATGCCGCACCCGCCTTGAAGTCCTGGCTGAGAGCGTTCCTCACTTCCTGTTTGCGCCAACTCAAGATCCCCAAAATCTGGCGAAGAGCCCTAGTTGTTGCGATCCCTAAACCGAATAAGCCTGAAGGGGACCCTAAGAGTTACCGTCCCATCTCTCTGTTATGCATCCCCTTCAAGATCCTCGAGCGTCTCATCTACGCCCGCATCGAACCAATTGTCGACCCGCTGCTCCCACGTGAGCAGGCCGGGTTCCGACGCGGGAGGTCGACCGTAGATCAAGTCACCCGTATGACTCAAGACATCGAGGATTGCTTTTCGGCAAAAAAGAAGGCCGGGCCGTCTTTATAGACCTGACGGCTGCCTACGATACCGTATGGCATCGCGGCCTCACCTGCAAGCTGCTCCGCCTGCTGCCGGACAGGCACATGGTCAGAATGATCATGGAGCTCATCCGTAACCGCAGCTTTACCCTCACCACCGGTTGCGGACAGCTAAGCAGGCTCCGACGCCTTAAGAACGGCGTCCCTCAGGGATCGGTCCTGGCCCCCCTCCTCTATAATATATACACCTATGACCTGCCCAACACACTCTCGCGGAAGTACGCCTACGCAGACGACCTCGCAGTGGTGTACTCTGCTGGAAATTGGCAGTCTGTGGAGGGGATTCTGAGCCAGGACATGCAGACACTAGTGGCATACTTCCGGAAATGGAGATTGAAGCTTAGCGAGGCAAAGACGGTGTCGGCTGCCTTCCACCTTAACAACAGGGAGGCTAAACCTGAGCTTAGAGTACACCTAGATGGAACTCCCCTGCCATGTTCCGCTGAGCCAATCTATCTCGGCGAGACATTGGACAGGATGCTCACGTTTCGCCGACACCTCGAGTCACTGCGCAAGAAGTTAACAGCTCGTGTGGCGTTGATGAGGCGACTGGTTGGCTCGGGCTGGGGTGCCGGCGCAAGGACCTTGCGCACGGCAGCCCTAGCCCTCGTTTATTCAATTAGTGAATACTGCGCCCCAGTATGGTGTCGCAGTGCCCACACCCGCCTCATCGACTCGCCTAATAAACGAAGCCTTGCGCATTGTGACAGGATGCCTGCGTCCTACCCCCGTGGACATCCTTCCCATCCTAGCAGGCCTCCGCCGCTTGGGAGCCACAGCACGTCTCGCCTGCCGGACCGTGGAGCTTAATAACCATCTGCTCCATGATAGGCTCACTATAACAGCGGAGCCCTCCCGGCGTCTCAAGTCGAGACACCCATTTGTGCCTGCCGCACAGGATCTCAGGCAGCAATGCAGAGATCTTAACATCAGTGCGGCAGGATGGGCGGATTATATGTGGCGCGCAGAGTGGGAGGCTAACACCTCCAAACTCCGCGACCACATCCCAGTCGCCGGCCCTGAGCCCCTCGGGGTGGACTTGCCAAGGCTATCCCTGGTGAGGCTCAATCGTCTCCGGACCGGCGTCAGCCGTTTCCGCTCATCAATGCACAGATGGGGCTTGGCCCAAATGCGTCGTGCGAGTGTGGCGCAGAGGACCAAACCGCAGACCATGTTATCCTGGATTGCCCGGTGTACCACCCACCCAACGGGATCCATGGTCTGTCGGTATTAGATGACGAGACAATGACGTGGCTTCTGGAGGGGTGTCCAGAAATATAGCCCGGGTGAGCCCCTCAACCAGGTCTCGGGGTGGTAAAAGGGTAGCCCCTCGGCCCGAGCCTGGTGGAGTGGAGAGGAAAACAACTACCCATACGCCGAAGAAGAAGTACCAGAGCAGCACAAACCTCTTTACAAAAAGTTTTTTAAATTCTTCACTTAAGTCTACCTACAGGTAAATCGTGCCCCTTGTCCAAAGCACATACTTTACCTCGGTGTGTAGCAATCTGGGTGGGGCTCTCACCTTTGCAAGTCGAGTTTTCGGTCGAGTTCCGAGCTGTCGTAGAGGCTCAACCTCCCGATTAACAGCCTCCATCCAGGGTAAACTGTTTTCCTCCACACATGTAGCCACATCCACAGCACCCATCTCCAGATCCATCATGGGAGGTGTCCTCACCATGGAGAGGGCCTCAGGAAGGAGCTCCATCTCTTCCCTCTGGGGAGATGTTACAACCTCCAGCGCTGTGTCTGTGACTTCATCCCTCGGGGTAAAGAGGGGGATACTGGAAATGTCCACCTCTGGGAGAAGCTCCACCACAAAATGGGGCTTGTCGAAGTGGTCCTCATTGAGGTGTTTAGCCTCATCCATTTGTGCAGTCTGAGGTACATCAAATTCGTTATCTGCCCTGGCCTCTGGTGCCATGGACACCTCTGTGACAGCCTTTGTTAAATGTAAAAGATAAGCACAATTAGTCCCAAAAAACATACAGTTGATATCGGGGTAATCGACACACACATACTGTATACATAGTATGATAAATATGTCCCAAATATCCTGTACACACACTATATGCCTACTGTATCAATACTTACAAATGTCACCATTATCAATATCACCACCACTACCACGATAATTACACTCAGTATTACTGACATGTATTAGGACATTACATATCTTGTGTGAGACTCATCACCTGTTGAAGGGCGTTTTGCTTGCAGAGCAGGGCGAGGAAATCCAAGTACTGCAGCAGACTTTCCATCGGCAACATCTCATCCATCCAGTCCATCTGCACCATATCCTCACTAGAGAAGAGAAAGGTTGTTTAACAGACTGGGGAGGAAGAAAGAGTTTTCACACTATGGCCATTAGGGGTCCTCCATAGTATCAGTGGAGGCTGGTGGAGGTAGAAATCAGAGGACGCGCTCATTGTTATGCATGGAACGGAATGAGAAATGTCATGAAACACAATAATAGTGGTAATGGTTTATGGTGGGATTGTAGTTATGGGTGATGCTTTGCGGTGCACCCCCTCCAGTCTGGTTCCATTGGTTACTCCCTGTAATACAAGCAAAGGGTTGCACCTCATTCTTCAGATGAGGGGGTATCAATCATTAAAACCCATCAGGAGTAGATCAACATTTTACATTTTAACCATTTAGCAGACGCTAAATTTGTCCAAAGTGACTAACAAGTAGAGATTACAGGGACAGTCACCCTGGTTTAACTTAGGGATAACTGCCTTTCTCAAGGGCACACTAGTGGCCGCGATCCCAGGTGGGATCTGAACTCATGACCTTCTGATCACCAGTCCAACTCACTATCCTCTAGGGCAGTGGTTCTCAAACCTCTTCTCGGGGACCACCAGCCGTTCCACATATTTGATCTGTTCCACCACCAGCACACCTGATTCAACTAATCAAGTACAAACTTGTTAATTGCTTTGCACTTGATTAGTTGAATCAGGTGTGCTGGTGGTGGAACAGATCAAATATGTGGAACGGCTGGTGGACCCCGAGGAGAGGTTTGAGAACCACTGCTCTAGGGCACCACTAGCCCCAGGAGTGTATGTAATGCTTACCTCCATGATTTTCTTGTCTCCTGTGATTGTGTTCTTCATGTGCACCGCCCATCAACAGGACACCGTCCTCCCCCACCCTTCGTAAAAAGTCAACAGTTTTGGTAGAGATTCATGCTCTTAACCTGGCTAACATCCAAAGGCAAAAGACAAAAACCTATTGCTAGTTGAGATGTCAGTAAAAAAAACAAAAAAAACAATGTGATCAGTGTTTGCTGTTTGATTACTCACAGATAGCTGACCTCCTCTAAGGCAGCTAGGTTGTGCCTTGTATTCTTGATTTTAAAAGTTGGGGGTCCTGAATAGACACTCTTGTATTGAGCCTTTCTAATAACACGGTAGTAGTATGTTTTCTATTTATACAACTGTTAATAATAGTCAACTTTGAAGGTTCGGAGTGATTTACCAGAATGAACACAGCATGTTTGTAGGCTACAATATAACATAAATATGATTCTAATTCTAATGTGTCATAAAAATCCAATTGGTCACTGGATTGTGATCCGTCAAATGTTGCCATAACCACGCCCCTACGCCCCCGGCCAGTGCAAGTTGATAAATTACAATAAAATACATTACAGTTTTTCAATGACAAACACATTTCTTGCTTATCAATCATTTTGCAGTTCTAAACCACACAGTTAACAAAACACTAGTCACTGCATGTGGCACAATCTTCCTTGATAAAATCTCTTGTGCTCACATGGAAAACACTTCCATTCAGAATGCTAAACTCAAACCACCAGTCACCCAATGACATTCCTCATTTCCTCATATGGGCAAACACCTATAGTTTTAGCAATAAAAGGGCCAAAGGTGAGCACTCCTGTGTTGAAATTATGTCTGAAGTATATCAGGGCTGGGGCCTCATTCATAGAACGTGCTTAGATCAAATTTTGATCTTACCCGTGTCGTACGTAGAAAACCACGTCAACGTAGTGATTTATACAATTTCAACGTGAGTCAATTTGATCGTGGAAACGATCGTAGCTCGACGTCGAGTATTCAACTTGCTTACGCACATTACCTACTGGTTATGCGGAGTTATTACAGGCATGTGAGCCGCACTGGAAAAACGTTGCCTACTGTAATTCATGCGAAGTTTAAGTGGCTCGTAATAAAATTAACGATGTTGTTACCAGCCGAGAAAATGGGTTAAATTCAAGATTTAAAGGGAACTAATGTTTATGATTGTATTTCAGTCTTTCTTTATATCCCTCCGGAGGTCTATCTCTCTTCAACATGCCTATGCCTTGCCCGGCCACGCGCTAAATGATACTGGATTTCGAGTTGAGTCGGGATGAGGGGGAATGGCACCCCCCCTGAAATAAAAACAGTCCAAATCATCCCCCTTCTAAAACTGCCATCCCCCTTTCCATCCCTTATGTCATTTTATCAATGAACGTGGTATTACTGCCCTCTCCCGCTTCCAGACGCACGCCTACCCTATAATATAGTATTAACGCCCTGTGATAGCGGCTCAAATAGCGGCTGAATGAAGCCAAGTGCTATAATATAATATAATACAGACAGTATATAATATTGTCAGTATTGTCTGTCTGTATTATATTATATTATAGCACTTGGCTTCATTCAGCCGCTATAATTGAGCCTCTATCACAGGGCGTTAATACAAACCTCATTCACCTGCGTTCAATTCCAAGTATGTTTGGTATTTATAGAAGGAAGCACGTACGCAACTTTAAACCATCTCAGCCCGTTTTATAAATAATGCTTACGTCCGTTTAGAAAAATGTGCTTACGTGAAAGTCAAAGATGACGTTCAAGTACTTTTTTATGAATGAGGCCCCTGGATTCGTCATGCCAGGCGATACTTTCCCCTCTTCTTGGCCAGGGAGAACATTGCCTGTGATGTCGACGAGGTCTTGTGGCCTTTGTGTATGCAGAAGGCTTATTTTCTGTTATGATGGGGTAATGTGTTTGGACCCAGGCGCAGAGTAGAACAGAGTAGACGGAAGCAGGAGTATAAAATAATAACGGTACTCTTTATTTTGAGTAAACGGAACAAATAATAACCGCACAGTAAGCGAATAAACAAAAGAGGAGAAAACAAGTCTCCGATAAACGTTTTAAACAATAATAGGAACAAGGCAGAGCAATGTACTTACAATCGTCAACTATACTTATTTCCTAATCCGGCGAGGAACAATAAGGCTAAGAAGAATCGTATACATATAACAAACGCAACATGAAGTGAACAACCGACAACCAGAGGGGAAACAGAGGGATCTAAATAGCCACAGCCAAACACACACCAGGTACAAATCAGTTAATTAGGACAGACAAATGCATACATAAAACACCAGAGGGCGCCAAAGGGTCGCTCCACAATAAGGTCGCTTCCCCAACCCTTACAGTATCCCCCCCGACGAACGGCACCTGCCGTTCACCTGGGTGCCTCAGGATGTAGTTGGCGGAAGTCTGTAATTAGTTTTGGGTCCAATATGTCCCTCTGAGGCACCCAGGACCGTTCCTCCGGCCCATACCCCTCCCAATCCACCAAAAACTGTAAGCCCCTACCCCTCCGCCGGCAATCCATAATCCTCCGTACTGTATAAACAGTCTGTCCATCAATGATGCGTGGCGGGGGAATAGGGGGGGGTGGTGGGGACATGGGGCAAGTGACGAAGGGTTTCAGTAGGGACACATGAAAGGTCGGGTGAACCCGCATGGAAGGTGGGAGTAGTAGTCTATGAACGGCTTTGAACGGACCCACGAACCGGGGCGCTAGCTTCCTGGACTCGACCCGGAGGGGAAGGTCCCGGGTCGAGAGCCACACCTTCTGCCCCGGGCGAAAGATCGGGGCCGGGCGACGCCTGCGGTTGGCCTGAAGCTGGGACCGAGCCGACGCCCGCTGAAGCGCCGCCCTCACCCGCCTCCAGGTCCGGCGACAGCGACCGACGTGGGCTTGGACGGAGGGCACCTCCGCCTCCTCCTCCTGCTCAGGGAATAGGGGGGGTTGATAGCCATATTGGCACTGAAAGGGGGATAGGCCAGTGGATGAGCAGAGGAGGGTGTTGTGGGCGTATTCCGCCCACGCCAGTCGCCGACTCCACGTCGCCGGATTGCCGGAGACGTAGCACCTCAGCACGCCTTCCAGGTCCTGGTTGACACGCTCCGTCTGCCCATTGGACTGTGGATGGAAACCGGAGGACAGGCTGACGGAGGCGCCGAGGCTGGTCGCGAACGCCTTCCAGAACCTGGAAGCGAACTGAGGACCCCGATCCGACACCATGTCCTGCGGGAGACCATGCACCCGGAAGATGTGCTGCACCACCAGGTCGGCCGTCTCTCGGGCCGAGGGGAGTTTGAGGAGGGGGATGAAGTGGGCCGCCTTGGAGAAACGGTCCACTACCACCAAGATGGTAGTGAACCCGTCAGAGGGAGGGAGACCTGAAATAAAGTCAAGGGAGATGTGGGACCAGGGGCGTTTGGGGATGGGGAGGGGTCGGAGTAGCCCCGCTGAAGGCTGGCGAGATGTCTTGCTGCGCGCACACACAGGACAGGCTGCCACAAAGGCGCGCGTATCCCTCTCCGCTGTGGGCCACCAGAACCTCCTGCGAATAAAGTCCAGGGTCCTGGCAGCCCCGGGGTGGCCAGTGAGGGACGACACATGCGCCCATTGCAGCAGCCGTGAGCGCGCAGTCTTGGGAACATACAGCCTCCCCGGGGGTCCTCCCCCCGGATCCGGCTCCCGCCTGAGCGCCGCTCTCACCACTTTAGCGATCCCCCACGACACAGGGGCAACAAAAAGGGTCTCCGGAACAATAGGGTGGGGTTTTTCCTCCCGGTCCGCCGGATCGAACTGCCGGGAGAGGGCGTCCGGCTTGACGTTTTTGGACCCCGGCCTAAAGGAGATGGAAAATTGGAAGCGTGTAAAAAACAGCGCCCACCTGGCTTGACGCGAATTGAGGCGCTTAGCCCCCTGGATGTAGGCCAGGTTCTTGTGGTCCATCCACACCACAAACGGCTGTGCGGCCCCCTCCAGCCACTGCCTCCACTCCTCCAAAGCCAATTTAATGGCCAGCAGCTCCCGGTTTCCTACGTCATAATTACACTCGGCCGGGGACAGCCGACGTGAGAAAAAAGCGCAGGGATGTACCTTCCCATCCTTCCTGCACCTCTGGGAGAGCACCGCCCCCACCGCGAGATCTGAGGCGTCCACCTCCACCAGGAATGGTACTTCCGAGTCCGGATGGGCTAGGACCGGAGCAGAGGTGAACCGTTGCTTGAGGTCCACGAAGGCGGCCTCCGCCTCCGAGGACCAGGCGAACGTACGGAGGGTAGACCTGGTGAGGGCAGTTAAAGGGGCAGCTAGGGCACTAAAATTGCGGATAAAGCGTCTATAAAAATTAGCAAACCCTAGGAACCGCTGTAACTGTTTCAAAGAGGAGGGGCGGGGCCAGTCTAACACCGCACTAACCTTGGCAGGGTCCATGCTTAAATCCCCCCGTGTTATAATGAACCCCAGGAATGACACTGTGTCGGCGTGAAAGACACATTTCTCTGCCTTGACAAATAACTGGTGGTGGAGGAGGCGTTGGAAGACTTGACGGACATGACGTTGATGTTGAGTAATGTCTTTGGAAAAAATGAGGATATCGTCAAGGTACACAAAAACCGAATGACCAATCAAATCCCGCAGTACGTCGTTGACTAGTGCTTGAAATACTGCGGGTGCATTAGCGAGACCAAAGGGCATGACTAAATACTCATAATGTCCGTTAGGCGTGTTAAAAGCCGTCTTCCACTCGTCCCCCTCCCTCATCCTCACCAGGTTGTATGCATTGCGTAAATCCAGTTTGGTAAACACCCTTGCTCCTTGCAGTGACTCAAAGGCGGTATCCATGAGGGGCAGGGGATAGCGATTCTTTATGGAAATGTCATTTAGACCGCGGTAATCGATGCAGGGACGCTGTCCCCCGTCTTTCTTTGCCACAAAGAAGAAGCCTGCGCCAGCGGGCGAGGTGGAAGGACGGATATGACCCGCGGCCAGTGCTTCCTCTATGTATTTATTCATGGAGAGATTCTCCGGGCGAGAGAGGGAAAACAGGCGTCCCCGCGGCGGCACAGTACCCGGCAGCAGATTGATGGCACAGTCATAGGGTCTATGGGGGGGTAATTTCTCGGCCCGAGATTTACTGAACACTTCCCCCAGGTCCCAATATATCTGAGGCACCCCTGTCAGGTCGGGGCTGGAAAGGGAAGCAGGGCCAGAGGAATTAGGAAGAGGGGTGGAAAGGGGGAGAGGCGAGAACTGGGGCTGCAACGGGGATGCGAGAGTCGTGGGCGGAGACTCAGTACGCACTGTGACGGAGCCTGCTTCGAGGGAGAGTCGACCTGTGGACCAGTCAATGCGGGGGTTGAGAGAAGCTAACCAGGGGTGACCTAACACAATAGGGCAATCAGGAGAGGCCACAATAAAAAATCGTATGAGTTCCCAACGACCCCCTCCCACCTGGATATGTACAGGCATAGTGCGCTGGGTAATGATCCCCGACCCCAATGGCCGGCCGTCTAGGGCTCGAACAGGAACGGGTTCTTTCAATTCTTCCAAAGGAACCCCCCACCCCCAGGCCAGGCCTTCGTGCATTAAATTCCCCGCTGCCCCTGAGTCCACCAGAGCCCGAACTCGCTGGGTACAGTGTCCCCACCGCACCTTAACAGAAAAAAAGGTTCGTGGGTCATTGAAACCCGAGGGTATGTCCCTACCCGCTAATACCCCTCCCGATACTAGCGGGCTGCCCCGTTTCCCGAGGTCCCTGGACAGGCACTGTAGCGGTGACCCTTGCGACCGCAACGGAAGCAGCGCCGCTCGTCCAGCCGACGCCGCCTCTCTGTGCTGGAGAGGTGTGTTGCGCCCAGCTGCATGGCCTCCTCCTCCTCCGTGGTCTCCTCCGGGAACCGCCGAGTCGCCTCCCTAGCAGGAGGAGGTTGGAACGGAGCGCCCCTCGACGAGCCCCTCTCACGTGATCGCTCTCGGCGCCGATTGTCCACACGCACCGAGAGCTCCACTACGCCGTCTAGCCGCTCTGGGAGGTCCCGGAGGGCAAGTTGGTCTTTCATCGCCTCCGAGAGCCCCTGGGTATAGAGTACGGCCAGGGCCTTCTCCTCCCAACCCGCCTCCCTAGCTAGAGTGCGGAACTCGATGGAATAATCCGCCACCGAGCGATCCCCCTGTCGACACGCCGTGAGCCGCCGACCGGCTTCGTGCCCCGATATCACCCGGGAGGTGTCGAATATTTTGCGTAACTCCCGGGTGAATGCTGTAGCGTCGGAGCACGCCGGCGACTGACTCTCCCACTCGGCCGTGGCCCAGGACAGGGCACGACCCGTCAACAGGGTGATGATGTAGGCCACTCGGGAGTGCTCGGTGGGGAAGGACAGGGGCTGCAGGCTGAAGATCAGTGAACACCGAGTCAGGAACTCTCTGCAGCCCTCTGGACGTCCATCATAGCGTTCGGGAGGAGGTAGTCGGGGTTCCCGCGTGGTCACCGGCGGTAGAGGAGGCATAGCTGCTGCTGCTGCTGCCGCTGGTGGAGTGGGGTTGGCCTGAGCGGCCACCAGGCTAGTCACGGCGATGGTCAGCTTTTCGATCTCCGCAAACATCGCCAGCTGGTTCCGCTCCTGCTGGGCTACCATAGCCCCCTGGGTATTCAGCACCGTGCGAATCTGCTCTACATCTGCTGGGTCCATAATGGTCGGTTGTTCTGTTACGATGGGGTAATGTGTTTGGACCCAGGCGCAGAGTAGAACAGAGTAGACGGAAGCAGGAGTATAAAATAATAACGGTACTCTTTATTTTGAGTAAACGGAACAAATAATAACCGCACAGTAAGCGAATAAACAAAAGAGGAGAAAACAAGTATCCGATAAACGTTTTAAACAATAATAGGAACAAGGCAGAGCAATGTACTTACAATCGTCAACTATACTTATTTCCTAATCCGGCGAGGAACAATAAGGCTAAGAAGAATCGTATACATATAACAAACGCAACATGAAGTGAACAACCGACAACCAGAGGGGAAACAGAGGGATCTAAATAGCCACAGCCAAACAACACACACCAGGTACAAATCAGTTAATTAGGACAGACAAATGCATACATAAAACACCAGAGGGCGCCAAAGGGGCGCTCCACAATAAGGTCACTTCCCCAACCCTTACAATTTTCTTTGTTTATGTTGTTTGTTCTCTATGAAGAACACTTTACAAATCCAACTGTCATTGCTGAGATGTATACAGTATTTCAGAATTTAAAAAAACGTTCTATTCTTGTATTTGTGTGTTTTATATTTGAGTATGAAAACATAACAGTTTATAACTGTACATATTGTGGTGACCACCACGTAGGAACGGGTATAATGAGCACAACCAAGGTAGTTCAGACACCGACCACAGGGAGCAGTTTAGCCGCACTGGCACATTTAATCAAAAGAAGGTCTCAACAAAATGGGTTAAAGTTCAACTGAGGCATTTGTGACCTCAATAAAGCTTCTGTCACAAAATATATGTGACAACTGACACTGAAAAGGGCTACCTGTAGGCGAAATCATTTTTCTGTTTTTTACATGTGCTTAAACTACAGATTGTTAGCTTTCAAATGATGCATCATACATTGAAATCGGTAACCAAATTGAAGACGACATGAGTATTTGAAAGTTGCTACAACTGAAATCACTAAGCACAGAAAATGCCATTCAAAGATATTGTTTTTTCTCACCTTCACACAGCCAGGTAATGGGCGGTAACAATGTCTGGTTAACCCCACCCCCAACCACTCAGCTGTCAATATCTGTCAGTGTTAGTCACTGGGTCAGATAGCTATAGCTAACATTATTACCTAGCAAGGTATTACCTAAGCTAATTAGCCAGCTTATCATTATGGAGGCTTTATGGTTGTTGTAACTATGATTCTTTTAATGATACAAAAAAGTCTGGAATCAGAATCAGAATTTATTTTACAGTACACAATAATACAAATCTTTGGCTGTGGTTCTTCAACATTAGCTTTGCAGCAAGGTACATAATCACAACAATACCATCATCACAATAATCACAAGTAAATAAGTAAAGTAAGTAATGATAAGTAATAAAGTGATAAGTGATGGTAGTCGCACTACAGCAGAATTAAAGTGCAATCAATAGTGTAACATGCTGTGCAAAGTTCAACAAGATGAAAATGAAAGTGTTCAGGTATTTCTCAAGTAGTCAGGTAGTGTGCAATTCCTGTGTCCTAATGTTTTCAACATTAGCATTGCAGCAAGGTACATAATCACAATAATAAGTAAATGAGTAAAGTAAGTAATGATAAGTAATACAGTTTTCTGAGGTGCTGTGGAGTCTGGTGGGCATGTGGTCATCAGTGATTTTCAGGCATAACCACGCCAGGTTCCTTATATCAAAGCTGAAACAGACAAAAATAAACACAGTTAGCTAGCTGTACACGGTATCAACAACACAACGTATAAGAACAGCATAATGTGCAATGCGATTGTTTTAGAAAGTCTTACGCAATACCACACATAACTTACTAGCTAATGCTAGCTAGCTAACAGGGCTAGCCCAACCCAAGTAACAAAAGAAAACAGTTAACTAACTGTACACAGTAGCAACAACACAACTTATAAGAACAGCATAATGTGCTACTAACTATGCGATTGTTTTAGAAAGTCTTTAAAAGGCAATACGACGACACAGAACGTACTAGCTAATGTTCGCTAGCTAACGCGGCTAGCCCAACACAAACAAAGGACTGTAGGCTACTTACTTGTGGTATGTTGATCCTGTGAAATCCGTATGTTGTCCTAGTAAAGTTTCGTTTATTGGGGACTTTCTTTGTGCCTTCAGTCATTACTGAACAATTGATGAGCTAAGCAGTGTTCATTTATGGACAAACTCAGAACACATTCTCATTGAAAACATTGAAACACGGCGCCCTTTGTCCCTCCCCCTTGAGCTCAACAGCCAATCACACCCAAGTGAAAGCATACATGTATTTTCATGACAAACAAGCCTATTTTGTTGCTAGATTACACGTATTTAATGAACATAAAACTGTTCGGAAAAATAACGAGTGGGTACTTCACATCTTAAAGTTGAATGTTAGCTAAAAAAACGAAAATCTGAGTTTTAGGTCAGAAATAGTTTGAAGGCCGATTTCACGTATTTCTGTTTTCCGAGAGGTGGCTGATTACATCGTCAGTTGACACATATATTCGCTGTGGAAGATCGCAGCCTGCCGTAGGCCAGGGGTAGGAGGGTCACCACAGGGTTAGCTCTGTGGGTGCAGGTCAGAGGGACTACAGGCTCCCCTGTAGCGCTGCTGGGCTCTCTCTCTCCGTCTCCATCACAGGCGGTGCCCGGGAGTGGTCTGGCGTCTATGACATCTTAATACATTTCACTCTGAGAATTGTTCTGCCGGGATCCGGCTCTCACCCAGTCCATACGTGTCCCCGGCAGTGGCGTAGCGCAAAATCCCGGGGCCCCCCCGCAAGGTGGCGGTAACGTGCAGTGAGGTCATTGGCTGGGTATAGGCAGTGAGATATTAAAAAAAAAAAAAAAATGCGAGTAACGCAGCAGCCAGACTTCAAATGGCATAGCGCATACTATAAAGGCAATCAATAGCCCATATATACTATACTATCAAATAGCTGGTCAAAAATGGCATGTATTGTTATCTCATGACTACACATAGCGTAGCGCAACAGCCTGCATGGCATTGCCTACATTCACCTGCATCTCAACAGGATTTACAGCAGCACGCAAAACAGCTCAATGACAATATAAATTCACCTGCATCAACAACACAGGATTTACAGCATTTGAACCGGCACGCAATAGCATACATTATCTTAAGCATAATGTAACATGCGTAGGCAAATGTGCGGCTAATTTCTCATCCTTTTCTGCCATCAAATATAAAAGTTCGACATAATTCCCACGATTGATGGAGCTACTGCTGGGGAAATGTAGAACCGCGGCGCGAACAGCAGAGGATGCCGCTACGGCAAGCCAAACGCAAACTGTCAATCATGCTGTCAGAGGCAGCCTGCACGGTGCCTCAACGTCCATCAATGAAGACAATGTGAGAACAGACTACGCATGCGCAAACCTACGAAACTGTTGGTCTATCACTTCGCATAGCACAGAGGCACTGCTTCAGCCTCTCGCCAGCAATCAGCTCGCTTTGGGAGCAAACTCTCCTGGTGCCAGGGCATGCATTCTATTTTTAAAACAACACATTTTACATCATTTATTTTTATTTTAACAACATTTTAACACATTAAAGTTAAGAATAATTAGTAAAATAAATTAAAAATATATATATTTTTGAGATAAAAAAAATTATAAAAAAATATTTAAAAAAGACTGATATTCTTTTTCTTTCTTAAATGCCTGGGTGAGGCACTGCCTACCCTGCCTCACCTGACTGCACGCCACTGTATACTACTATACTATACAATAAACTATACAACACTGTGCTGTACTCTATGCTATGCTATAAATATCCTAACTTTCTCCTATATCTGAACCTTATGTACACAAGGGTTGTCATATTGCACATAGTATTTGTTGCACATTAATTAAAGTGGCAGACTTCATATAATTGAAGGAACAATGAATGGAGCCATGTAAGGAGAGATTCTTGAGATGAACCTGCTGCCATCCACCAGGATGCTGAGGATGAGACGTGGGTGCAAATTTCACTTGAATAGGCTCATTGGAAATACATTTACTAGACAAAATGTTGATGTGTTCAATACTTATTTCCCCCACTGTATGTGCAGATACGTGAATATCATTTTAATAACTTTTTTATACGAGACGAGCGTTGACACAACAATATACTGTATAATTTTGTTAGTTCTTTTTTGGCTCAATAAAAAAAACATTGAAAGTAATTTTATTGGATAGCATCGTATCCCGATGCGAGATCAGTGATTGGACAGCTTAATTAGTTGGGTCATTTTTTTTATACGGTGCCTTTTCCGTCCCCAGTACTAAATCATGTTGTATTTTGTCTAAATTTGGACAAATACTAATTCCATTAGGTTTTTCATGTATAGTCAATTGTTATTTATTATGAATACAATGATATGGGCTTCTAAGTTGTTGTTTTCTACATTTTAAAAGCTTTGGTTAAAGATGTACATTTGATTTTGCATGGGATTTGGGACGTCCCCAGTGTTGTTCATTCAACTTCAATCCCAAAAATAACTATTAAAAACATATACATTTCCAAATATGTTATTATTATTTCATTTTCCTGATCAATATCAATTTAAATCAAATATAGTTTTATCCATTTTTAAAATTATTTTTTACAAAAAATTAAGGTTTTGCTTACAAAATTGCTTGTCCCTGCGATCACTGCGATCACAACTTTGCTGTGTTAATGTCCCTTTTAAAAGAAAACCATATTTCTCAATCACATCACTCTCATGAGGTGACATCACATCAATGGAGGGGATTTCAAATGTGGTAAGCTGTGTGATTTTCTACCTCTTTTACCATCTGATTTTTATGTTCCAGTGAGTTTAATGTGGTTGACCATAACGTGTCCACCCTGTTATGCCTAAATATTGAGGAGATCAATCGGAGATTGAATAATTTCAAAAACAGTATTTAGTGCAAATTAGATTCCTCATCACGTATTCATGGTCATTCTATGCATTATGCTAACACAGGCAGGCTAAAGGCTAACTTTAACTCAAAATGTCCACCCTGTTAGTGTCCACCCTGTTATCCTTATTCAACTAACAGGGTGGACACCAACCTAACCGGGTGGACATGTATATAGTAGTGCTGTTTATCGATTACACTTTTTAATCAAGTTAATCACAATAATATTCTGAAATGAATCAGATTAATCACAAGTTTAAAATACTAGTATTTACTTGTATTTTTGGGGGAGATAAAACAACATTTAAGATAAAAGGAATAAGAAATGCATTCTGGTTTGGGGAGGTTTTTTCTTTTACTTTATTATAACATGTTGAATAGTTTTGATGATTTCTGAATATGATTAGAATAACCAACGACTGTCTCAATCCAGACAGGTGGACCAATAGTAATGCATTTAATGGAGGGTTCGTCTGTATCTAAGGCATCTTGACCTCCTATTGGTCTACCTTCACTTCTCGCCACATCAAAGGGTTTTTCCCTGTGGTGAATTTAAGCACAGATTGAAAGATCCGCATCGTTATTGACGTCTGATCGTCTGTGAAGTGCGTTTTCTGTTCAATTCAACTTGTTTTCTATCTAAAAATATATGCATAGCTACATGTTTGTCTTGTATTCAGCGGATTTATATGTAGTCTACTCCACTTCTAGCGGAGTCCCGTCTACTCTCGCCCGCTAGACGCAACTTGTGTGAATGGTCTGGCTAACTTGTCGAGTCAGCTGACTCACTATGAATTGCATGATCAATTTTCCCATCTGCTATTCATATTGGTCTGAAAATAATGATATATAGGGTTGTGTAATACAAATGAATAGTTTAAAAGATAAAGTTGATAATTTGCGTTCTATTTCTGCATAGCAGCAGTGACCACTTGTTAGGTCTAGATTCTATTGAGATACATTCCAGTAATTGGCATGTGTAAAGAAGTAAACCTTAATAAAGATAATGTTTGAACCATACATCATAAAACCATAGGGTTTGGACCATTGTTTTTCTCATAGAATTCTCTATGTGATGTGGATACATTTATTTTAATCTAAAGCTAAAGCAAAAGTATATGTGTGAACACCCTACATTATAATCCAATAGCATACACAAATCAGTCTGTTAACATTGACAGCCACGTATAGTAATGTTGACTTATAGCAAGATTTGTTGCCATTATATGTATATTATATTGTATATTATTATATAGGACATACTGTAGGTATATTACCTAAAGGAAATGCATGCATTTGTGTAGGAATGGCACCAACACAAAGTGCAGCTGAAATACAGCAGCGTTACAGAGCCCGCCGTGATGCTGACCCAGAGAGAAGACAGCAATACCTTGAGAAAGAGAGAGAGAAATGGAGAAGAGACAGAGAGAAAGGCATAAAGACTGGTATCAATGAAGTCTCTGCGAGAGAGAAAAGGGCAAGGAGGAAGAAATGGAAGGAGGCAAAGAAAGCAGCCAGGGCTAGAGCCAGGGAAGTATCCAGAGCCAGGGAATCACAGAACACTCCCCCTGCAACTCCAGAGAGTCAGTCAGAACCAGGATCTTCAAGGTTAGAGCAAGCTTGTAATAGGAAATGTACTGTACATTGAGAATACAATGTAAGGGAAGGGGTAGTGGTGGTCTAGTGGATAGTGAGTTGGACTTGTGATCGGAAGGTTGTGAGTTCAAATCCCGCCTGAAACCACACCACTACTAGTGTGCCCTTGAGTAAGGCACTTAGCCCTCAGTTACTCCAGGGGGAATGTCCCTGTAATTCGTAATTGTAAGTCGCTTTGGATAAAGGCGTCTGCTAAATGGCAAAATTAAAATTAAATTAAATTATTAAAATTATACAATACATATTTATGTTTACGTATATATATATATATATATATATATATATATATATATATATATATATACTGTTGTTTTTAAGACTTTTGTGAGCTTTCAGGGTTAGGGTTAATATCAGTCAGGATTATAGTTTGTTTCCTCTATTTTAGGCAACGCCTTCAAGGTGTAAAGGATACAAGAAAGGGAAGGAGACAGCTAGCCTGTTTAAAGGTCCAACTGGAGAAAGAAATAAGAAATAAGGAAAAGTATAAGAAAAGATACTCAAAATGTAAGACCAGCTCCTCATCCCCACGTGCATTAGTCAATCGGATGCTAAGGAACCAGAAGGTCACTCCAAATGTCCGAAGGACACCACTTTCTTTTCACTCTGCCTTAGTTGCAGACATTGCTCAGGCGTACAAAGCCTTGAGAAAGGAAAGGGTGAAGCAAACAATAGCCAAAATAACATGTGGTAGGCTTTTTTTAAAATACAGACTCCAGTCTTTTGCTTGTACTGCATTTGGATTCTCCAAGAAGAGGGGGAAGTTGTGTCTTTCTGTGCAAAGCTGACCACCTTTCAGAGAAAGAACAGTTCAAGGAGAGCAGAAAGCAAATCCAGTATAAATACCTTCTTTCTTCGTGATGATGTGAGTCGAATGACAACTGGACGGAAGCAGACCATCACCATGAGGAAGAAGAAGATGCAGAAGCGACTGCTTACTGACACGTTGAAAAATCTTCATAGGAGATTTGTTGTGCCTCCTAATCTGACACGCCCCCGTGAGCCTCGTTCTGGCGCCCCCTCCCGGCCGGATTGAGTGGGCCGGATCTCTGGCTCTGTTTGCAGCAGGTGTGGGCTATTACCTTTCAGCCCAGCTGTCCCAATCACCACCTGGACAGCCGCCTACTTAACCCTGCTACAGACGGAGATCCAACGCTTGAACATAACTATCTGTATGGACCCCCTCTGACTACTCTCTTCTGGATTTCCCTCCCTGGCTTGACCCCTGGACTCCCCTCTGGACTACTCTCTCCTGGATCACTCTCCCTGGCCCGACCCCTGGACATTCCCCTTGACTACCCCCTCTGGATCTCGGACTTTGCTCACTAGGGTAGTATCGCAGCACATAATACAACACCCCTGACCTCATACACGCACACACACATAGTATAATTACACACCCCATAACTATCGCCTGCATCACACCTTATGTTTGTTTTTCCACTAGTTAGTGTAGGGCCTATTTCTTTGTGTATATCATCCTTAATAAATCATTGTATATTCTCCTGGCCTCTGTCTCTGTTTCTCTGGGGTTCCACCACATTTGGCTTTTCCAGTTTTAAGGTGTGCATAACAAGATTTGCATCTGAAAACTTAGACAGCGTGTCATACGGCCATTTTGGGTTGTGGCTCCTACTGATGCTGATAGGGCCACGTGCCAGTGCAAAACACACGAAAATCTCCAGTTCATAGCTGACACACTCTATAGCCATGGAATTGTGGGCTCCAAGAACCTTGAGGAGATGGCTGACCAAACTGTTTGTGCCACAGGAAACAAAGCCTGTGCATATGGTGACTGCGAAGAGTGCCGCCTCACCGCTCAACGACCTTGAAAGCAGCCACGGAGGAAATTGTAGAAGTTGTACAATGGTCTGTTGAAAGGATAGGTGAGGAAGAGAGGAAGACCATTACTATTAAGAAGAAGATGCAGAGCACAGAGGCAGAAATTGTTAGCAATTTTCAAGACCGTCTCTTCAAATTCCGTAAGCACCTATTTAACATTAGGTGGCAATATGTTGCTTACAGAAAGTTACTAGAAAGCCTCCAAGAGAACGAGTGCCTAATACACATTGACTTTAGTGAGAATTACTCCTGCAAATATCACAATGAGATTCAGTCTGTACATTTTGGGGGATCCCACCAACAAGCAACACTGCACACTGGTGTACTGTACACCACTGAACAGACACCAGTGTCATTCTGTTCGATCTCGCCCTCACAGAGGCATGACCCACTAGCGATCTGGGCGCACCTGGAGCCTCTCCTGGAGATGGTGAAGACCAAGTTCCGTAAGGTGGAAAGGCTTCACTTCTTCAGTGATGGCCCAGCAACACAGTACAAACAGAAGGGCAACTTCTACCTCCTGTCCACTTTGCCATTCAGGCATGGTTTTAAAGACCTGTCTTGGAACTTCTTTGAGGCTAGCCATGGCAAAGGAGCTCCAGATGGCATCGGAGGGACACTGAAGCGGTCAGCTGACAGGATTGTGCGCTTGGGAGATGATGTTCCAGATGCCTTCACTCTATTCCAGAAACTGAAGGGACTGGAATCGACAGTGGAGCTCTTCTTTGTCAGTGAAGATGAAGTTGAAGCAATGACAAAGGTAAAGATGCATGCACACACACACAGCCTGCTTTGTTGTCGGTTCTCAGTCTTTAGTGGCTCTCTATAGATTGATTGTTGTTGTGATTGGTAGAATATTTTGAATATTATGTCTCATACTACTGTATATAATTTCTTCTCGCCTCAGGTCCCTGCTCTGACTCCTGTTAAGGGCACAATGAGGATGCACCAGGTAATCAGCCTCTTACCTGGGCAAATCAAGTATAGGGACATCAGTTGTTTCTGTCAGAGGAAGGATGGTCGACTGGATTGCGCCTGCTTCGAGCTTAAAGTTACTACTCTGGATGGAGTTCCAGTGACACCCCCAAAGCAGAAGAGAGAGACCTCATGGCGACCAGAGGCAGTTGACAGCAAGTACATTGGAGAGTGGTGTGTTGTCAAGTATGACAATGACGTGTACCCCGTTATTATCATGGATGTGGAGGAGAATAGCATTCGAGTGAAGTGCATGCATCGCAATGGGGTGAACAAATATATTTCTGGCCAAAACCACGTGAAGATGTCAGCTGGTATGCAGATGACCAACTTCTGTGTCTCATACCCGAGCCACAGGCACTCAACAAGCGTTCTTTCCAACTGGAGAAATCCACATGGAAATATCTAGAAGACAACTAGAAATGTGTTAGGGGTCTGGAGCTGGGGCTGGACTTTGGTCTGCTCCTTTTACACTAGTGGGAGCCCCATGTCAGAGCTTGTAATGAGGAGTCTATCACATACAGTACATGCATGCACGCGCAAACACACTCATACACACCCACACCCCCACACCCCCCCCCCCCCCCCCCCCCCCCCCCCACACACACACACACACACACACACACAAACAAAGTTATTTTCCTTTTTGTGTTCTTCCAGTTCTTCCTTGGCCCATTATAAACAAATTTTATTCATGTTAGAATTAATACAATTCATTAAATCACATTGGGGTTTTGGAATTTGTTTGTTTTGTCCACCCTGTTATGCTACTGTGTCCACCCTGTTAGACCTCTGTCCACCCTGTTATGTTGGTATTTTTATCTCATAGTTTAATTAAATGACCAAATAGCAAGTGTATATTTATAGTTACATAAAGATATGGAATGGGTTGATTACACATGTTAAAAACGTTGTAATTCTTATCATAATTCACTTTAATTAAGAAAGAAAGTAGAAGAATATGTCCCTTTCTCATAATGTGCACTTGTTTTTCTCAATATATGCTGTTAAAAATAATTTCATTGTAAAAATAAAAATAAAAAAAGTGATTAGAGTGAGGGACATACAATTCCTATAAAAAAAGGTATTTTAATAGCAATCATGCACTGAAAACACAATGAAACAATTGTGTCTATGTCCATAACAGGGTGGACATATTCCATGTGACACATGTTGTTAATATATCTAAATATAATAAAATATAGGTGCCTGAGCTCGACCACTATGTTTTTCAGCAAGTTAGATATGTCCTTTATATAATAGAACATTAAAATATAGGTAAATCAATCATTTATTTTTCACAAATTATGAAGTCTAAAAGGCACAGTATAAAAAAAAAAGACCCAGTTACTGACACGCACTCATGCATAGGCTGGTTATTGCGCCAGCCTCACTTACACGCTACATAATGTATTTATAGATTTTTAAATTTATTATCATAACATGGGCGTAACTACAAATGACTCGAAGTCTATAGAGTGAGTGTGGGCTGCTTGTGTAATAGCGTGCAAGAACAGTAGACAGATAGAGATTAGATATACAGTATTAACTTTTTTAGATTAGATTACATTTTATCGAGGGGAGACTTCAGGTGTGGCAATCGGTCAAAGAGTACCGTAGGCTAATACACAATGAATACAGATCTGTGTGTGTGTCGTCGTTTTTTCTAGTTTACGTTTCAACTCTCAGCCGTTGATTATTCAGACACTTCAATGCATCCTGCATGCATTATATGTAGCCTAATTATTGTGCGGTTTGGCCTACATGAGGGCATGCAAGTTCCGCGACAGTGTCTGTCTGGGCCAATCCTGTCTGTCACGTCGCGCATCTCCCCGCTGACAGAAGTGCGCTGGTGACATTCCTGACAATCCGAATATTCCACCGGACAGAGTCCTGCCCTGACGCATTCCGAACCCCGTCCCTACCGCACGCAAACTAGTGGCTGCAAACGTTGAATCTAATCTACGGGTAATCTAAAACTTTTGGAACTCATTGCGTGACTGTAGATTCTGTTTCAGCCACGGCTGGATAGACCGGTCCCATGGTGAGACTACAAACCATTCCGTCACCTCCCTTTCCCTTCACCTTCCCCTCCCCTTCCCGTAGGCCTACTGTATACGTGTAGACTTGGGAGCGAGCTGTCCCTCCTCATCTGTAGGGTACACAAGCGGGGAAGACTTGATCTCAAACGCGCGCCATGGGTAAGTCTCAGTTGTAAAATAAAGTGCATTTACCTGAACATTTTAATTCAGTGACTATAATTGTCTTACAACTGAAGCTCTCTCGCCTACATTGCGTGGTCTGGGCTGTGATAAATGTTTTAGGTGTAGTAGTTTTCAAGTTTCAAGTGTATTGTTACATGCCATTATACAAGTTAGAAAGAAAAATGTTTAGGCTTCAGTTCCTCGACATTGCAGCAACGAGAGAAATACATTGTCAAAAAAAAGAGGAAAAAAGGAAAATAAAAATCAGAACAATAGTTGTAAGAGACTAATAAGACAAGAGACAAATTGAGCAATACAATAGTGGTAGTAATAATAGAAATAGCAATAGAAATAATAGCAAATAATAGAAATGGCATACGTATTGCAGTGGAGGAAGTACTGAATAAAGTAACTGTGTGCTTAAGCCCCAAATTACACTGGACGCGTCAACCCTGCGTTACCTGTGAGTCTCCCATAGGCGCCCATTCTAGCAGTAGCAGCCCCACCGACACCCTGAGAGGCACAATCAGGTGAAGGGCAGTATTCTTCCAGTGATTTCTCCTTCTCTCGCCACGGTAACATTGTGTCCCGTGAAATGACATGGCAGGATTTTGCGAAAATAGGCAAGGCAAGGCAAGGCAAGGCAAGTTTATTTGTATAGCACATTTCATAC